>NW_024719955.1:7500-11768 GCF_018991925.1 Homarus americanus | reverse complement strand
GGTACTGTTAGGGTAGGGTAGTGTTAGGGTAGGGTAGGGTACTGTTAGGGTAGGGTAGTGCTCGGGTAGGGTAGTGTTAGGGTAGGGTAGTTTGTTGGGTAGGGTAGTTGTGTAGGGTAGGGTAGGGTAGGGTAGGGTAGGGTAGGGTAGGGTAGGGTAGGGTAGTGGTAGGGTAGGGTAGGGTAGTGTTAGTGTTGGGGTAGGTTATTATTATTTTTTTACGGGTTCTGGGGGGCGAACATATAATAATAATAATAATAATAATAATAATAATTATAATGATAATGATAATGATAATGATAATAATAATAATAATAATAATAATAATAATAATAATAATAATAATAATAATAATAATAATAATAATAATAATAATAATAATAATAATAATAATAATAATAATAAAGAACCATGTTACGAACCCCTCCACCAATTGTCATGATCTACCTACCCAGCACTACGAAGCACGCCATCTATTGTCCTGATCTACCTACCCAGCACCACGAGCAACGCCATCTAGCGACGAGACACGAGTATGACTCGTCTTAGTTACCACTCCGGGGTTTCCCTTCTCCATATCCTGGTTGTTGCGTCACTTCCTCCAAGTCTTCTTTGTCAGCTCGAGTTCGAGGAGAGAGCACTACACTCTGGGAAGTGACCACAGGATCACCTATCCTCTAAACCTACGGCACAGTGACTACCTACCGTCTTCTACAATACTCAGCCTTACTCGTCAGCCATCTCAGCTCCTCACTTAAGTATTTGTAATCTTGTATTGCCTCTCCCACCTCCACCTTGCTTCACGATTGTTTTATGTTGTATTAATATGTATATACTGTTAATGTTTAGGTTAAGTTTGGTTAAGGGTAATTTATAGGAAGCTGAATATTTTGTTAAGGAATTTATGGTACTTTATTATACACAACGAAAGCTCGCATCCTTTGTCTACCCTTTTATATTCCGATTGTCTTTGTTTTTTTATTGTTGTTACCTGTTGGGATCTGGGTAGACTTTTAACTATATTCTAAATCCCCAACTCGTAACAACCATAAATACAAAATTTAAAAAATAATCAAGAGTGAGAAACGATATATGTATGTTGTGTTGTCAATGGTAAGAGAAACAATTCAGACCCTGCAATTGTGTGTAAATGAGACAGAAAGACAGATCAGCAACCTGGGATGCCATATGGCAGCAGGGTCTACCATTAGACAACACATTATGCTTCAAATATCTTCCCAGGCGGTAGTACCTCTCTGTTTGATAGCTGCCTACTACCTACGTAGGTAGTAAGTTAGGTTAGGTTAGGTTATCAAACTCATAAACTCATAAAACGTAAAGGATTTAACATTTTTATACAAGTTAACGATAAAAAACAGCATTTGATCTTATAATGAAAACAACAACATTATAGTATTAAGCTTTAAATATAATGTAGATAAACGAACCTCCCCTCCCCCTCCTCACCCCTCACCCCTCCCCCTCCTCACCCCTCACCCCGCACCCCGCACCCCTCACCCCTCACCTCATCCCTCATGATATCAACTTTACTTCTCAACTTCAGTTTCCAGACGATATTTTTTCCCCTACAAGTTCATTGGGTTGGGTAAGGTTAGGTTAGGTTAGGTTAGGTTAGGTTAAAATGTTGTTTTAAATCTCAGTGTTCCTCTCTGGCCTGAACCTGTCCATGATCTTTGCACCTCTTGATTAATACCTGTAATATACACAGGTAAATCAAGTATAAATAAGAAATTGTAAAGGACTGTAGATATATATATATATATATATATATATATATATATATATATATATATATATATATATATATATATATATATATATATATATATATATATATATATATATATATATATATATATATATATATATATAGCATCATTCTGTATAAGTCCCTTTAAATTTCCTCACATGGACGTTATACATGTTGAGGTTATGCCTGGAGGCCTGAGTCTTGTACTCCACCATCATAAAGCCGATGTATACACTGACTAACGAGCAAATATTCCTTTTATTTCATCATCACTACCTTGCATCAATAGCCCCCAACCTTCTTATTACACCTAAAACCTCCAATAAATCACAAGAGAAACCTCACAAACATCCTGGGAGAAGAAGAAAAATATCAACAGTGTAGGAAGCCTGAACGAGTTAAAGGTAAACAAACTTCTCGTTCAGATCGACCAGAAACAACGCCTCCGAGTATGTGATCTAAGAACAATGGCGGACACAAGGCAGCCTCTACTTTAACTTCCTCGAGGCAGATCAGGCAGAGTTAGGGGAACATATATTAGGGTCTGGGTAAAGAGAACACTAGGAATTGGAAGAGCAAAACGGCACAAGCAAGATATTGACCGATAAAAGAAGCGATAATTCATGACAAGAAGATGAGAGAAAAGAAGATGGAGGAGCGAGTAGTGGAGGAGAGATGAATGCAATTGAGGTGACCCAATAACAGAGACGAGAACAGAGAGAGAGAGAGAGAGAGAGAGAGAGAGAGAGAGGAAAGAACGTGAGAACAATAATAATCCAAAGAAAATAAGGAAGATAAACAAAAATATACATAATAGGTTAAAGGTATACATATACATACAGGGAGTCTCAGAAAAATGTATACACACTTGTTGGTTACGTCACACATCAATACAAAAATTATAAGGCAGTGTGTATATTTTTCTGAGACTCCGTGTATGTATATGTATAGTGGAGGAGACGGGAAGGGAGGAGGAGTAGGTGGGAGGAGGGAGGAAGAGGAGGGTGAAAGAAGGGAAGGAAAGGGGAGGAGGAGAAAGAAGAGGATGAGGAGGCGGAGAGAATGAAGAGGAGGAGGAGGAGGAGGAGGAGGAAGAATAGGAAGAGGAGTAGGAGAAGGAGGAGGAGGAAGAGGAGGAGGAAGAGGAATACAAGGAGGTTTCCACCATAACTTCTGCTATCATGAGTCATAAGTACACACACACACACACACACACACACACACCACCCAGGGTACAATTAAATTATTTCCAGGACGCTACAACACGCATCCACAACACCTAGAGTACAATATCAGGCACTCACAACACCTAGTGTACAATATCACGAACTCAAAGCACACAGAGTACAATTAAAACATCCACAAGATGCTACAACCGACATCCAAAACACCCAGAGTACAATATCAGGCACTCAAAACACCCAGAGTACAACATCATCCACAACACCTAGAATACAACATCAGACACTCAAAACACCCAGAGTACAACATCAAGCATCCATAACACCCAGAGTACAACATCAAGCATCCATAACACCCAGAGTACAACATCAAGCATCCATAACACCCAGAGTATAACATCAAGCATCCATAACACCCAGAGTACAACATCAAGCATCCATAACACCTAGAGTACAAACCAACATTTCCAGGTACTCGGAATTGGCAGTCAGAGTACAGTAGAGTACATTCACCTAACCTCCACTAGCTTACTGCGTATTTGATCCGGTAATTGAGTCATACAATATTCACCTGTCCGTAACAAAAGGCAGGGGAGGTGCTGGGAGGTGCTGTGGGGTGCTGGGAGGTGTTGTGAGGGATTGTGAGATGCTGGGACGTGCTGTGAGGTGCTGTGAGGTACTGGGTAGTGTTGTGATGTGCTGTGAGGTGCTGAGGGGCGCTGTGAGGTGCTATGAGGTGCTGTGAGGGGTTGCCACCGATACAGACACCCGCCTCTCCATGCCCTGCCACGCCCCTCCACGCCCCTCCACGCCCTTCCACGCCCCTCCACCCAATTCCCTTCCCTGGTGTTTACTTATCGACTGTTTGGATTGGTTAATGAGCTGACCAATAGAAGGATATCTCTGTTTGGGTGTATGACGTGTTTTCTTTGGTAAATGAATTAACCAATAGGAGACCGATATAGGTGGTTGGGTATTTACTTTGTGTGTTTATTGGTTAAAAAGTGACCAATAGGAACTCGATCCCTGGGCTTGGATATTTATCACGTGTTTTCTTGGTTAAATAAACTGACCAATAGGAACACGACTCCTAAGGTTGGTAAATAAATTGACCAATGGGAGACGGAGGCTGTGTTTATCTCTATTCAACATGTGTTATTGTCTTGATTGATTTGACCAATAGGAGACAGAGAATCGTAATTGTATATTCATGACGTGGAGTGTTTGAGAAGTGAATTACCAATGAGAAACCGGTGCTTCTCTATACATATTTATTGTGTGTTTTGATTAGTGGATCAACTGACCAGCAGAGATGT
>NW_024719955.1:0-2500 GCF_018991925.1 Homarus americanus | reverse complement strand
CCAAGACAGCTTTGGTCATATCACTGGTAATGTCTTTGTTTGTGTAAGTTCTTTGGTTCTTTTCACTGATTTGCCTGATTAAAACACCGTATCTCAAAGCATCTCTCAATGTAGGCAACTCCGACTTCAGGAGCTCTCTCCCAGACCCAAGATAGTGACTGAGATGGCTGGATTTTTGGTTCCTCGTCCTGACACAAGCAGCCATCGCAAATATTATCAACTTATATATGCATCAGAATCTGAAACAGAAAAAAATATTGTTAGTTGGGTTGTTAAAGAATGAAGTCAGAAAGCAATGTTCACTATTTAATTGTAATGCACTAATGCAGCTGTACGTTAGATTTTCGATAAATTTCACGCTAAAATTTACCTAGCAAAAGGTTGCAAAATATTGAAACTGAAATTAATTTCTGTTTATATATAATAAAATCTACCAAAAAAGTGATGGGCCATTAGTTTTAGCTGATCTTCCCTCCTATGACACACCCTACTGGGTCATGCAGCTCGTTAACTCAGGGTGTGGTTGTTGTGTTGGCGACAGCTTCTACACCTTGATAATACAGTCTGTTTCATGTAATATCTAAATAATACATAGATACTTGCTGTACCCTCTTATTAATACAGTTTCTGTTATGTAATATCTAAATAATACATAGATACTTGCTGTACCCTCTTGATAATACAGTCTGTTTCATGTAATATCTAAATAATACATAGATACTTGCTGTACCCCCTTGATAATACAGTCTGTTTCATGTAATATCTAAATAATACATAGATACTTGGTTTACCCTCTTATTAATACAGTTTCTGTCATGTAATATCTAAATAATACATAGATACTTGTTGTACCTTCTTGATAATACAGTCTGTTTCATGTAATATCTAAATAATACATAGATACTTGCTGTACCCTCTTGATAATTCAGTTTCTGCCATGAAATATCTAAATAATACATAGATACTACAAATTTCTTGATAATACAGTCTGTTTATGTAATACTGAAAAATACATAGATACTTGCTGTAAATTTCTTTGATAATACAGTCTGTTTCATAATATCTAAAATACATAGATACTTGCTGTAAATTTTATTAATACAGTTTCTGTCATGTAGTATCTAAATAATACATAGATACTTGTTGTACCTTCTTGATAATACAGTCTGTTTCATGTAATATCTAAATAATACATAGATACTTGCTGTACCCTCTTGATAATTCAGTTTCTGCCATGTAATATCTAAATAATACATAGATACTTGCTGTACCCTCCTGATAATTCAGTTTCTGTCATATAATATCTAAATAATACATAGATACTTGTTGTACCCTCTTGATAATACAGTCTGTTTCATGTAATATCTAAAAAATACATAGATACTTGCTGTGCCCTCTTATTAATACAGTTTCTGTCATGTAATATCTAAATAATACATAGATACTTGCTGTACCCTCTTATTAATACAGTTTCTGTCATGTAATCACTAAAAAAAGTACATTAACCTTGCTGTAACTAATAATTACTACATAATAATTGCTGTAGTTGCTAAATAATGCAATTAATGACTATGTACTATTTTAATAATACAGTATACAGTACTTAATGTAGTGGGTGATTTATACAGTATATGTTATGTATTTACTATAGTCTGTAAGTGGTTTACGTTTATTATAAATTAACATAATGAGGGTAATAATTGAGAGAGAGAGAGAGAGAGAGAGAGAGGCATAAAGGAAAATACACACACACGAACTCCTACAAACATACATACATACATACATACACACACACACACACACGCACAAACATCACAACATCTCCATCTGTCTGTCCTCCTCAGAACTCAATATTTATGTAAAACCTTTGGTCTTAAAATTCAACCAGAGTTTTTCCTTTTTCTTTTTTTTACGAAACCTTTTAACAATGACGGTATGAGAGTTCCGTTAATCTCCCAAGGGAGGAAACGTAACCCGATTCGACTTATTTTTCTCCAAATTTCACATAACGTCTTAAAAGCGACTCCAGATAGATGGATAGATAGATACTTCCTCAACCTGGTAATGTGAGGTGGGGTGTTGTCGTCTTGATGTTTGTTTGTATGTTACTCACTTTTCAAGAATTTATTTATCTATTGAAAAAAAAATTGCTATTGTTTACGTATGAATAAATAGGTAATTTAGTTGTTGTTTGTGTTAAAAGAAGACGTATTATTTGTTGATTCTCTTTAATTTTATATTGAAGCTTTTACTTATGTCAAGTTCAAGATGGTAAAGTTTACTCAGGTAGGAGAGAGAGTTATAAACATTTGAACACCTCGAGATATACGACACCTCGACTATGAAACTAAACTAATCCCATATATATTAACTAAGGTATCGGCTGGAATATATCATTAATCCCAGAGGTTTATGCCATTAGCCTCAGCAATGAACCATCCACACAGGGGAGGCAAAATCCGGTGTGAGTAGAAATTAATGACCGTAGTTTTCCGGGTGT
>NW_024719954.1:85000-107162 GCF_018991925.1 Homarus americanus | reverse complement strand
TAGAGATAGAGAGAGAGAGAGATCAGATTCAGTATTCAGTATTCAGTATTCAGATTCAGTATTCAAAGATTCCAGATGATTCAAAACGATGCATTCAGTATTTATCCAAAGTATTTTATTCAAAGATAATCCAAGTATTTATCCAGTATTTATCTGTGATATATCCAAAGTATTTGATCCGCATTTATCCAAAAGTATCCAAGCATTATCCGCATTTATCCAAGTATTTATCCGCATTTATCCATTTATCCAAAATCCGTATCCATATCCAAAATGTTATCCAAAGATCCAAAGTATCCAAAAGTATCACTTATTCAAAGATCGTTATCCAGTATCCAAGATCTCGTTATCCGTATCCGTTATTCAAAGATCCGCAGGGGAGCCCAGATGGGGAGCCCAGATAAAGAGCCTAGAACGTAAGAGCCCAGTCAGAGCCTGGGCAGGGGGAGCCCAGTCAGAGCCTGGGGAGCCTGGGGAACAGAGCCTGGGGAATGTGAGCCTGGGGGACAGAGCCTGGGGTCAAAGCAGTTTGGGGAATAAAGGAGCCTGGGGGTTGGGGAGACAGAGAGTGGGAAGGAGAGGAAGGAGAGTGGAAGGGGAGGGACAAGGAAGGAGTGGGGAGATGGGAATAAAGAGAGGAAGGGGGAGAGGAAGGGGGAGAGAGGAAGGGGAGTGTGAAGAGGGAAGGGAGAGGGAAGGGGAGAGGAAGGAGAGGAAGATCAAAAGATGCAGTATCAAAGACGTATCAAAGATTGCATAAAAATCAGTATTCCAAAGACTTATCTTATCTCAAAGAACGATCCAAAGTATTCCAGTATTCAAAAAAAGATCTATTCAGTATTCAAAGTATCTCAAAGTATTTGTCCAGTATTTATTCAAGATGCATCTCAGTATCCAAAGTATCTTATCCAGTATCTGTTATCCGTATTCAAAGTATCCGTTATCTCGTTATCCAAAGTATCTTATCCAAAAGTATCTGTTATCCAAAATTTATCCAAAGTATTCAAAGTATTCATATCCGCATTGCTATTCATATCCGTTATTCAAAGATCCAAAGATCCAAAGTATTCAAAGATCCAAAGTATCCGTGACATCCAAGCATTTATCCGCATTTTATCCAAAGATCCGCATCCAGTATCCAGTATCCAGTATCCAAAGATCCGCATCCATCCGCATCTTATCCGTTATCCGTTATCCAAAGAACCCGTTATCCTCGTTATCCGTTATCCGTATTCAAAGATCCAAAATCCGTTATCCGTTATCCAAAGATCCGTTATCTTATCCAAAAAGATCCAAAGTATCCAAGTATCCGCATATCCAAGTATTATCCAAAGCATTATCCTGCCATCCAAAAGTATCCTATCCTGCCATCCAAGTATCCTATCCGCTATCCGCATCCGCATCCGCATCCGCTATCCAAAGATCCAAGCATCCAAAGATCCGCATCCGCATCCTATCCGCATCCGTATCCGCATCCGTTATCCGTTATCCTTATCCGTATCCAAAGATCCAAGATCGTTATCCAAAGATCGTTATCTCGTTATCCGTTATCTCAAAGATCCGGGAGTTTGGGGGAGTTTGGGGGGGAGATTAGAGTGGGGGGTTTGGGGTGGGGGGGAGTTGGGGGGAGTTTGGGGAGTTTGGGGGGGAGTTTGGGGGGGAGTTTGGGGGAGTTTGGGGGGGAGTTTGGGGGGAGTTGGGGGGGAGTTTGGGGGTGGGGGAGTTGGGGGGAGTTTGGGGGGGGAGTTTGGGGGAGTTTGGGGGGGAAGTTTACACATCCCTCTTCGTCAACTTATTTGCTATTCTTGTCACAATGGAAATTTAGTGGCGAGTGTTGGGGGTGGAGGGAGAGGTGGGAGGTCCTCTTGGCCTCACTGTGTAAGCCAATGACTGTTATAGAGACTTAAATAATTTTTTTATTCTTTTATTACCTTCAGGTGCTGGGAATTGTTGTGTACATGCAATGGCGACCCGAAAAGTTAATTATGACATCAATATCAAACTAAAACATATTATTGTAACTAAACTCCATCTCTAATTGGATACCTGACGCCGACTTAATTACCAGCGCTCAGGTACACACAGGAAAATGAGCTGAGTCGCTATTAACTTACTCAGAGACGTCTTCCTCCTCCTCCAGCTGATGATGATGATGTCTTGTCTCAACTAACTGCTGGAGTAGCCTGCCCACCCACAGTATATATTTTACACCTACTGACTGACTACACCTATTGACTAACTTAACGCCAACTGATTGACTGACTGATTACACCTACTGACCTTACACCTACTGTTTGATTGACTGACTAACTCTACACTTACTGATTGACTGACTCTACACCAAGTGATTGACTGACTCTACACCTAGTGATTGACTGACTCTACACCTACTGACTTACTGATTAATTGACCGAGTGACTGTCTTAAAGTGATATAAACATTCCTTATAAAGAATGATAAATATTTCTTAAAACTGCTCTTCCTTGGACATGTTCTTACCATTATTGTTAAAGTTATATCTTTCATCATCATATTCTTTTATTAATACTTATGGCACTCTCATATAGGAAGTCCTTCACACTGGCACTGATACAGTCCCCCATACTGGCACTCTCATATAGGAAGTCCTTCACACTGGCACTGATACAGGAAGTCCCCCCATACTGGCACTTACAGGAGTCTTCACACTGCAGCAGGAAGTCCCTCATACTGGCACCTCATATAGGAAGTTACACTGGCACTCTCATACAGGAAGTCCCATACTGGCACTCTCATATAGGAAGTCCTCCACACTGGCACTGACAGGAAGTCCCCCATACTGGCACTGTCATACGGGAAGTCCTCCACACTGGCACTGATACAGGAAGTCCCCCATACTGGCACTCTCATATAGGAAGTTACCACACTGGCACTCTACATAGAAGCCCCCATACTGGCACTCTCATATAGGAAGTCCTCCACACTGGCACTGATACAGGAAGTCCCCATACTGGCACTCTCATATAGGAAGTCTTTCACACTGGCACTGATACAGGAAGTCCCCATACTGGCACTTTGAAGTCCTCCACACTGGCACTGATCCAGGAAGTCCCCCATACTGGCACTCTCATATGGAAGTCCTTCACACTGGCACTGATACAGGAAGTCCCCCATACTGGCACTCTCATAGGAAGTCTCCACGGCACTGATACAGGAAGTCCCCATACTGGCACTGTCATATCGGGAAGTCCACACCGATACAGAAGTCCCATACTGGCACTCTCATATAGGAAGTTACCACACTGGCACTCTCATATAGGAAGCCCATACTGCACTCTCATAGGAAGTCCTCCACTGGCACTGATACAGGAAGTCCCATACTGGCACTGTCATATCGGAAGTCTCCACA
Organism: Homarus americanus; assembly: GCF_018991925.1. Taxonomy (NCBI): domain Eukaryota; kingdom Metazoa; phylum Arthropoda; class Malacostraca; order Decapoda; family Nephropidae; genus Homarus; species Homarus americanus. The sequence goes on along the minus strand of NW_024719954.1, from coordinate 103,774 downwards.
CTGGCACTGATACAGGAAGTCGCCCCATACTGGCACTCTCATATAGGAAGTTACCACACTGGCACTCTCTACAGGAAGTCCTCCACACTGGCACTGACAGGAAGTCCCCCCATACTGGCACTGTCACATGGGAAGTCCCTCCACACTGACACTGAATACAGGAAGTCCCCCATACTGGCACTCTTAAGGAAGTGTCTCCACACTGGCACTGATACAGGAAGTCCCCCATACTGGCACTTCATATTGGAAGTCCACACTGGCACTTCTCATAGGAAGTCCCCATACTGGCACTCTCATAGGAAGTCCCCCATACTGGCACTCTCACATAGGAAGTCCCTCATACTGGCACTTTCAGGAAGTCCTCACTGCTACTGATACAGGAAGTCCCCCATACTGGCACTCTCATATAGGTGCTACCACACTGGCACTCTCATAGGAAGTTACCACACTGGCACTCTCATACGGAAGTCCCATACCGGCATCTCTGATAGATCTCTCATAGGGAAGTCCTTCACACTGGCACTGTCATATAGGAAGTCTCATACTGGCACTTCTATAGGAAGTCCTTCACACTGGCACTGTTCTATAGGAAGTCCCCCATACTGGCACTCTCATATAGGGAAGTCCTTCACACTGGCACTGATACAGGAAGTCCCTACTGGCACTCTCTATAGGAAGTTACTACACTGGCACTTGCTATAGGAAGTCCCCATACTGGCACTTCTACATAGGAAGTCCTCCACACTGGCACTGATACAGGAAGTCCCCCATACTGGCACTTCTCATATAGGAAGTCATCACACTGGCATCTCATATAGGAAGTCCCCATACTGGCACTCTCATATAGGAAGTCCTTCCACACTGGCACTGTCATATAGAAGTCCCCCATACTGGCACTCTATAGGAAGTCCTCACACTGGCACTGTCATATAGAAGTCCCCATACTGGCACTTATAGGAAGTCTTCACACTGGCACTGATACAGGAAGCCCCCATACTGGCACTCTCATAGGAAGTTACTAACTGGCACTCTCAGGAAGTCCTTCACACTGGCACTGATACGGAAGTCCCCATACTGGCACTCTCATATAGAAGTTACCATACTGGCACTCTCTATGGAAGTCCTTCACACTGGCACTGTCATATAGGGAGTCCCCATACTGGCACTCTCATATGAAGTCCTTCACACTGGCACTGTCAACTGGAAGTCCCCCCATACTGGCACTCTCATAGGAAGTCTCCACACTGGCACTGATACAAGAAGTCCCCCATACTGGCACTCTCATATAGGAAGTCCTCCACACTGGCACTGATACAAGAAGTCCCCATACTGGCACTTCATATAGGAAGTCCTCCACTGGCACTGATACAAGAAGTCCCCCATACTGGCACTCTCATATAGAAGTCCTCCACACTGGCACTGACAGGAAGTCCCCCATACTGGCACTTCATATAGGAAGTCCTCCACACTGGCACTGATACAAGAAGTCCCCCATACTGGCACTGATACGGAAGTCCCCATACTGGCACTTACATAGGAAGTCCTCCACACTGGCACTGATACAGGAAGTCCCCCATACTGGCACTTACATAGGAAGTCCTCCACACTGGCACTGATACAAGAAGTCCCCCCATACTGGCACTCTCATATAGGAAGTCCTCCACACTGGCACTGATACAAAGTCCCCCATACTGGCACTTACAGGAAGTCCTCCACACTGGCACTGATACAAGAAGTCCCCCATACTGGCATTAGGAAGTCCTCACACTGGCACTGACAGGAAGTCCCCATACTGGCACTCTCTATATAGGAAGTCCTCACACTGGCACTGATACAAGAAGTCCCCATACTGGCACTTCTAAGTGGAAGTCCCCCACACTGGCACTCTCTATAGGAAGTTACCACACTGGCACTCTAATATAGGAAGTCCTCCACACTGGCACTGATACAAGAAGTCCCCCATACTGGCACTCTATATAGGAAGTTACCACACTGGCACTCTCATATAGAAGTTACCATACTGGCACTCTCATATAGGAAGTTACCACACTGGCACTCTTATAGGAAGTCCCCCATACTGGCACTCTCATATAGGAAGTTACCACACTGGCACTCTCATATAGGAAGTCCCCCATACTGGCACTTCATAGGAAGTCTCCACACTGGCACTGATACAGGAAGTCCCCATACTGGCACTTTCATAGAGCACACTGGCACTGATAAGTCCTCTGGCACTCTCTATAGGAAGTCCTCCACACTGGCACTTATACAGGAAGTCCCCCCATACTGGCTCTCTCATATAGGAAGCCCCCCCATACTGGCACTCTCATATAATAAGTACCTCAAACTGGCACTCATATCGCAAGCCCCCTCACACTGGCACTCTCATATAGGACAAGCATCAGGCTCTCGTTGACCCAGTTAGACTTGGAGGCACTGGGGCCACTGACTCCACTATTGAGGTTAAAAATCCGACAATGGGGATAAAGCGTGTGTTCGCCAGCAAAGATTACCAAGGCTTGTACAACGCCGGCACGAGCAATAAACAACGCCTGAATGGTCTTTCCCTCTAACCTTGCATTAAAATGTTTACAGTGGATGTGTCAGGCGAACGTTCACCCGCCTTCTGCAACTAGTGGCACCCTTATAAAACCCAAGGATCTAGTGGCACTCTTTTAAAACACAACTAGTGGCACCTTATAAAACCCAGGATCTAGTGGCACTCTTTTAAACATCTCGTGGCACCTATAAAACCCAGGATCTAGTGGCATCTTTTAAACACAACTAGTGGCACCTTATAAAACCCAAGGATCTAGTGGCACTCTTTTTAAAACCTCGTGGCACCCCTAAAACCCAAGGATCTAGTGGCACTCTTTTTAAAGCACATCTAGTGGCACCCTTATAAAACCCAAGGATCTAGTGGCACTCTTTAAAAACACAACTAGTGGCACCCTTATAAAACCCAAGGATCTAGTGGCACTCTTTAAAACACATCTAGTGGCACCCTTATAAAACCCAAGGATCTAGTGGCACTTTTAAAACACATCTAGTGGCACCCTATAAAACCCAAGGATCTAGTGGCACTCTTTTAAAACACATCTAGTGGCACCCTTATAAAACCAGGATCTGGTGGCACTCTTAAAACACAACTAGTGGCACCTATATAAAACCAAGGATCTAGTGGCACTTTAAACACAACTAACATATAAAACGGATCTAGTGGCACTCTTTTAAAACACATCTAGTGGCACCTTATAAAACCCAGGATCTAGTGGCACTCTTAAAACACAACTAGTGGCACCATATAAAACCCAAGGATCTAGTGGCACTCTTAAAACACAACTAGTGACCCTTATAAACCCAAGGATCTAGTGGCACTCTTAAAAAACACAACTAGTACCTTATAAAACCCAAGGATCTAGTGGCACTCTTAAAACACAACTAGTGGCACCCTTATAAAACCAAGGATCTAGTGGCACTCTTAAACACAACTAGTGGCACCCTTATAAAACCCAAGGATCTAGTGGCACTCTTAAAACACATCTAGTGGCACCCTTATAAACCCAAGGATCTGTGGCACTCTTAAAACACAACTAGTAACCTTATAAAACCCAAGGATCTAGTGGCACTCTTAAAAACACAACTAGTGGCACCCTTATAAAACCCAGGATCTAGTGGCACTCTTTTAAAACACATCTAGTGGCACCCTTATAAACAGGATCTAGTGGCACTCTTTTAAAAACACAACTAGTGGCACCCTTATAAAACCAGGATCTAGTGGCACTCTTTAAACACAACTAGTGGCACCTTATAAAACCCAAGGATCTAGTGGCACTCTTAAAACACAACTAGTGGCACCCTTATAAAACCCAAGGATCTAGTGGCCTCTTAAAACACAACTAGTGGCACCCTTATAAAACCCAGGATCTGGTGGCACTCTTTTAAAACACATCTAGTGGCACCCTTATAAAACCCAAGGATCTAGTGGCACTCTTTTAAAACACAACTAGTGGCACCCTTATAAAACCCAAGGATCTAGTGCTCTTAAAAACACAACTAGTGGCACCCTTATAAAACCCAAGGATCTAGTGGCACTCTTAAAACACAACTAGTGGCACCCTTATAAACCCAAGGATCTAGTGGCACTCTTAAAACACATCTAGTGGCACCCTTATAAAACCCAAGGATCTAGTGGCACTCTTTTAAAACATCTAGTGGCACCCTTATAAAACCCAAGGATCTAGTGGCACTCTTAAAACACAACTAGTGGCACCCTTATAAAACCCAGGTCTAGTGGCACTCTTAAAACACAACTAGTGGCACCTTATAAAACCCAGGATCTGGTGGCACTTTTTTTAAAACACATCTCGTGGCACCCTTATAAAACCCAGGATCTGGTGGCTCTTAAAACACATCTAGTGGCACCCTTATAAACCCAAGGATCTAGTGGCACTCTTTTAAAACACATCTAGTGGCACCCTTATAAAACCCAAGGATCTAGTGGCACTCTTAAAACACATCTAGTGGCACCCTTATAAAACCCAAGGATCTAGTGGCACTCTTAAACACAACTAGTGGCACATATAAAACCGGATCTAGTGGCACTCTTAAAACACATCTAGTGGCACCTTATAAAACCAGGATCTGTGGCACTCTTTAAAAACACATCTAGTGGCACCCTTATAAAACCCAAGGATCTAGTGGCACTCTTTTAAAACACATCTAGTGGCACCTTATAAAACCCAAGGATCTAGTGGCTCTTAAAAACACATCTAGTGGCACCCTTATAAAACAGGATCTAGTGGCACTCTTAAAACACAACTAGTGGCACCCTTATAAACCCAAGGATCTAGTGGCACTCTTTTAAAACACATCTAGTGGCACCATATAAAACCCAAGGATCTAGTGGCACTCTTAAAACACAACTAATGGCACCCTTATAAAACCCAAGGATCTAGTGGCTCTTAAAACACAACTAGTTGCACCTTATAAACCAAGGATCTAGTGGCACTCTTTTAAAACATCTAGTGGCACCCTTATAAAACCCAAGGATCTAGTGGCACTCTTAAAACACAACTAGTGGCACCCTTATAAAACCCAGGATCTAGTGGCACTCTTAAAACTAATTGGCACCCTTATAAAACCAAGGATCTAGCGGCACTCTTAAAACACAACTAGTGGCACCCTTATAAAACCCAAGGATCTAGTGGCACTCTTAAAACACATCTAGTGGCACTCTTATAAAACCCAAGGATCTAGCGGCACTCTTTAAAACATCTAGTGCACCTTCTAAAACCAAGGATCTAGTGGCTCTTAAAACACATCTAGTGGCACTCTTATAAAACCCGGATCTGCGGCACTCTTAAAACATCTAGTGGCACTCTTATAAAACCCAAGGATCTAGTGGCACTCTTAAAACACATCTAGTGGCACCCTTATAAAACCCAAGGATCTAGTGGCACTCTTAAAACACAACTAGTGGCACTCATTTTTAAAACACAAGTATCTAGTGCCAGTAAGATGGTGCGTGAAGTAAGGCAGAACACCTCCTCCCTCCCTGCCCCCGTATTCCTACACTGTACCGACCAACTGTTGCTCTACATTTTCATTCTAATATCCAATTTTGGGCGTGACCAGCCGAGCGAGGGCGAGTCCTTCCGGGCGGGAGGAACCAGCTCTGAGGGTTAGTTGGCCTGGCCGGCTTGCGCTGGGGGCCGGGACCCAAGGGCCACATACAGCTGTGACGAGCCGGATGTTACACTACAGCTGGCACGGCTTCTCACCACTACCAGCTGTAAATGTGTCATCTCGGTACAGTGGCAACAATACAGGGCAAGATAATTCTGCCACCACCACCATAAACCCTTCCCTACCACTATAACACCTTTCACGAGCACCACCCACACCCTTCACCATAACCACACCACCCTTCACCATCACCACACCATCCTTCACCATCACCACCACACCATCCTTCACCATCACCACCACCACCCTTCACCAGCACCACCATAACACCTCCCACCACGACAACATCCTTCACCACCACCACTACCACACCACTATACTATATTGGTACTATTAAAATCCAGGTATACAGTTCAGCATGGATCGATCTCAGTCTCTTTATAACCCAAGGACAAATACTCAGTCATTCAGCCCAAAGTGACCAAGTGGACGAAACGGCAATAATGATACATACGCCAGGTGCCAAAACTCACCTGGGGAAAGAGAGTTACTGATTAATTTTCTGATTACGGTTACACTATTTATTTTAGGGCAGAAATGCCAGATAAGGATCAGTTGTGTCGGGTAATAATATCGTTTATCTGACGGAAGGACTTTTAAGTTGATGTACGTGATCTATCGTTACTGTTGTTGTGTCATTAGTGTTAGGGTCTATTAGGACTGGGGGCCAATTTCACCTGACGGTCGCGTAAGCCCCAGGCCCTCCACACACACACGGCGGCGGGGAGAAGGGGGGGGGGCGGGTGAAGTCGATGATTGTAATCTGGACCCGCGGAGCTGTTGTGGCCTCGAGGTACAGGAGGGAGTACGTGACCACAGAGGAGGACATATGTATCGTCACCTCAAAAAGTCCGTGTCGTCAGCACTCAGAATGAGCCGCTGGAGCGAACCCTGTGAGTCCTCTGGTTCAGTTAAGCTTTTCAACCCACGAGTTAACAACACGGCGCGGCGCCTGGTATAGTTGCCGGGAGTGTCCCAACACCTGGAGCTATTTACGCCTGGCGACTTTATGCACAAATCACTAATGTGAGATCAAGGTTATATTATAATAAAATTAAATATTATGAGACTAATACTGTAGAACACAATAGTTGGTTACTATACTCCCTTATAGTGATGTATAGAAAAACGTTACCACACAAGTTTCCAAATTATGTTGTGTCATTGTTTGGGTTTACCTATTGATTGTAGATTTGTTTTTACAGGTCAGACCTGTCATTAATGTTATATTGTGTCACGTTTTACATCATTAATATTAAGTGAGCAAAACCTGATGACTGTCGTAACTGTAGGTTCGTAACTTGGGAACTAGCAATTATGAAAGGTTAACCTAACAATGATCAGGTTAATATTATTTACCTTGTGTCTTTCACATGTTGAGTGAGGTATGATGTGACGTTAAGCTACACCAGGACACTGTATGGTGCCCCACCACCACCCCCACACTGTCGGCCTCGAGGGTATGCTGATTTTCATTCAGGATTTACTGTATAATTATCAGTCCTTCCTTTCCTGCAGTATCTATTAAGTACAAATGCACGAGGACACCAATATACAAATAATACCTCACACGTCAGGAGTCGAACGCATGACCAAGTGAAAATAGGGGATGTAAGGAATGTAAGGAAGAGCTTAGTATGCCCTTAGCAAAGTTGTTTAACATGTCCTTAAAAACAGGTGTAGTACCAGAATCCTGGAGGATAGCGAATGTAATACCGATTTTCAAGAAGGGGGATAGATCACTATCCTCTAACTACCGCCCAATCAGTCTAACATCAATAGTAGGCAATTACTGGAAGCAATCATTTCAAACTCTATTCGAAATCACCTGGAGAAGCACCGATTGATCAATGATTCCCAGCATGGCTACAATCGGACGTTCTTGCCCAACTAATCTATTAACATTCTTTTCATCAGTTTCGAATCAGTGGACGAGGGGCCAATTATGATGTGGTATATCTCGACTTTAGCAAAGCCTTCGACAGAGTCCCCACGAAAGACTAATTAGAAAGGTAGAAGCTCATGGCATCAAAGGTGACATCCTTAAATGGATTAGGCGTGGTTACAGGACAGGAAACAGCGAGTGAGCATTAACGGCACTAAGTCCCATTGAGCAACGTCACAATGGAGTTCCCCAAGGCTCAGTACTTGGACCATTATTGTTTATTATATACATAAACGACATAGATATCGGCATAGACAGCAACATAAGTAAATTTGCTGATGACACTAAATAGGACGCGTTATCAAATCTGACGAGGACTCGGCAAAACTACAGGAAGATCTAAACAAATTTTTCGAATGGTCTGAAAAATGGCAGATGAAATTCAATGTCGACAAATGTAAAGTACTCAGTATAGGAGATGTAAACAGGAAACCAGATACCAGATGAACAACGATGCCATAGAGAAATCCGACTGCGAGAGAGATTTAGGAGTAATGATAAGTAGAAACCTTGCCAAGTAAACAATGTGTTTTGCTCGTAACAAGGCTAATAAAGTACTTGGGTTCATACAAAGGAGTGTTAGTTACAAGACTAGCGAGGTCATCCTAAAACTGTATCTTGCTCTTGGAGACCACACCGATTACGCAGTTCAGTTCTGGTCACCGTATTACAGAATGGATATAGAATCTTGGAAAGAATTCAGAGGAGAATGACAAGACTAATCCCGCATTAGGAACCTGAGTATAGAGACAGGTTAAAGCATCTTAATTTGCACTCCTCGAGAGACGTAGAGCGAGGGCGACCTGATAGAGGTGTATAAGTGGAAGGCAGGGCTAAACAAAGGGACATTACAAAGGTACTCAAATTATCCAACCAGGAGCGAACTGTAACAATGGTATTAAATTAGACAAATTTAGATTTAGGCGTGAAATAGGTAAACACTGGTTTGAAACAGAGAGTGGATGAATGGAATAAGTTACCAATATCATCATTAACTCGAATACGCTGAATTGCTTCAAACATAGGTTGGATGCTCATATGAGTACAGTTGGGTGTAAACGGACTGCCCAGTAGGGCCAATAGGCCCGCTGCAGTTTCTCCATTCTTATGTTCTTATGTTCTTCACTTCGTCGCAAATGAGCCGTTATGGAGATATGACACTCTCCCCAACAATATTGGTTGCACAAGCTGGACAGGGCTTTGAAGTAGAGGGAAATTGTGGGGTAAAAACACTAAAAAAACTGACGAAACGAAACCTAATGAAACCTCATAACCAGAAGAAACCAGAAGAACCTGACCTAACCCCCGTTGTGTCAAAAACTTACCTTAATTAACAGATGCTAGAGGATAAAGTGATGCTACCTGTAGGAGGATGTGGTGGAGTCTTGTGATCGTTGTACTCGGCTTGGAACATGTTCAGATAGTAATGTTCCAGATGGTAATGTTCCTTCTTATTGCCGGCACGAAACACCCAACACTTAATATCCTTCCACAATTATTCTATATTATGCGTATGAGCACCTGCAGCACTTCACAGAGGTAGGCAGAATACCATGAGTCTTAAAACTGTCAATGGTAGCGGCTTCGTTTTCAAATACACGATGAATGGTTTGCCAAGCTGTGTAAGAACACCAATGCATAGAGAAGCCATCTTGCGACTAGCCAAATTCAAATTCTAAAACTCTGAGCAAGCGCAGGAGTATCACATAACACCGACAGTAAACCTGATTGGCTAATCATAGTCACGTGACACCGAAACTTAAGGTGATTGGCGTGTGAATCAAATGGAGGCAAAGACTATAAATCGAAGAGAGGAAAGAACGATAAAAATCAGTCATAATCCTATTTGGCACCGCGATCTCGTGTGACGTCATTCCTCATAATCCAAAATTTAGATGGCGCCACAGTCGCACATGTGACGTCACGTTATCGTCTGTTTTGGAATTATTGTGCGGTTTGTGTCTTTGATTTGTCCTTTGTTTAGAATTCTCACAGTGATGTTTACCTTAAGTATATCTTGATTATGATCATTCATGTACAAACTGTCCACTCAGGCAGCATGAAAGGCTTAGGTCAGTGATGGTGGCACACCTGGATGAACTAAATTCACATTTCCAAGTTACTGTAAATGCTTGTAGGGTTTAGCTGCATGTGCACCCTCTTTGTCGTACTGTATAGCCAAATTCTATTTGACTTTACATTAAGATTAAAAATATTAAAACTAACATCTAAGATTTTTTTTACCCAAAGATATGAAAATAAAGATTATGCATTTCATATATTTGTATGAAGACAAGACTGAAAATAAATAAATTGTAATATCTGATATTTAAATCAGTTTCGAATAGAAGATGGAGAATGTTCTGAAGAAACTTACAACAGATGCGCTATTAATGAGGTATCTGGAATCTATATCACCTACGCTCGATTCAGTTATTCTAATTACAACTTTCCTGTCTTCCGTGTATAGTCGTTGGATGGAAGCAGTGCCTGCCGGTAAAATCAAGGTAAGTATATAGGAGGAAGCGCGTCTTAAAGCTATTTAATGTAGATCCCCATAGTGCACGTGACTGGCCACTAGAAGGCACTGATTGTCTTAATGATCAAGGGCATAATGTTCCTATGTATTAAGCATGACATTCTTCCCTGAGAAAACTTTAATAACATACCATCTTCACCAGGAGAGAGAGAGAGAGAGAGAGAGAGAGAGAGAGGTCCGCAGGGTGACAACACCACTGAAAGAGGAAGTGATGAATCATTTGTTTATTCATATTTTTTTACTATTACATCCACAACGGAATGTTAGAGGAAATGTGTATAACATCCTCAGGTCAGGGACATTATAACCAAGAACACTCACAGGTGTGTAGTTCAGGATCCCAACACTGCTGGTGCTGCATCAGGTGGATTGACCACGGACTGGTTCAGAGACGCGAACTTTTGAGATGACTGTACATATCCGATGTACACATAAGGGGCGCACCAACGATTGCAAACACCAACAGTGCCACACTGGCACTCCAGCACTGCCACTAAACACCAACAGTGCCACACAAACACAACAGTGCCACCACACCAACAGTGCCACACAAGCACAAACAGTGCCACACACACACAACAGTGCTACAAGCACCAACGTGCCACAAAACAACGGTGCCACACAAACACCAGCACTGCCACAAAACAATAACTGCCACACAAACACCAGCACTGCCACTGAAACACCAACAGTGCCACAAAACATCAGCACTGCCACACAAACAACAACACTGCCACACAAACACCAGCACTGCCACACAAACACCAACAGTGCACCACAACATCAGCACTGCCACAAACACCAGCACTGCCACACAAACACCAGCGGTGCCACACAAACCACTAACAGTGCCACACAAACACCAACAATGCCACACAAGCACCAACAGGTGCCACACAAACACCAACAGTGCCACTGAAACACTAACGGTGCCACACAAACATCAACACTGCCACACAAACACCAACTGTGCCACACAAACACCAACAGTGCCACAAGAAACACCAACAGTGCCACACAAACATCAGCACTGCCACACAAACACCAACATTGCCACAAGCCCCAGTGGTGCCATAAACACCAGCACTGTCACTGAAACACCAGCACTGCCACGCAAAACACCATCACTGCCACACAACACCAATGCTGCCACACAAACACCAACACTGCCACACAAACACCAACACTGCCACACATACACCAGCACAGCCACACAAACACCAGCACTGCCACACAAACACCAGCACTGCCACACAAACACCAACACCCACACAAACACCATCACTGCCACAAACACCAACACTGCCACACAAACACCAGCCACTGCCACAAACACCAACACTGCCACACATACACCAAGCACTGCCACACATACACCAGCTGCCACAGAAACACCAACAATGCCACTGAAACACCAGCACTGCCACTGAAACACCAGCACTGCCACACAAACACCAGCACTGCGACACAAACACCAGCACTGCCACACATCCACCAGCACTGCCACACATACACCAGCACTGCCACACAAACACCAGCACTGCCACACTAAACACCAGCACTGCCACACAAACACCAACGCCCACACAAACACCAGCACTGCCACAGAAACACCAACACTGCCACACAAACACCATCACTGCCACACAAACACCAATACTGCCACACAAACACCAACACTGCCACAAACACCAACACTGCCACTAGCACCAACACTGCCACACAAACCAACCTGCCACACAAACCACACTGCCACACATACCAGCACTGCCACACAAGCACCAGCACCGCCACACATACACCAGCCACTGCCACACAAACACCAACAGTGCCACGCAAACACCAGCGTGCCACAAACCTCAATACTGCCACCAAACACCAACACTGCCACACACACCAGCACTGCCACACAAACACCAACACTGCCACACAAACACCAGCACTGCCACTGAGCACCAACACTGCACATGCACCAGCACACCAGCACTGCCACACAGAGCCGCCAACAGTGCCACGCAACACCAGCAGTGCCACACAAACCCAGTGCCACACAAACACCAGCAGGCCACACATACACCAGCACTGCCACACAAACACCAGCACTGCCACACATACACCAGCACTGCCACACAAACACCAACAGTGCCACGCAAACACCAGCAGTGCCACAAACACAACAGTGCCACACAAACACCAGCACTGCCACAAAACCACCATCACTGCCACACATACACCAGCACTCCACTGAAAACACCAACACTGCCACACAAACACCAACACTGCCACACAAACACCAACACTGCCACATACACCAGCACTGCCACACAAACACCAGCACTGCACATACACCAGCACTGCCACAAACACCAACAGTGCCACGCAAACACCAGCAGTGCCACACAAACACTAACAGTGCCACACAAACACCAGCACTGCCACACATACACCAGCACTGCCACACAAACACCAGCACTGCCACACATACACCAGCGCTGCCACACAAACACCAACAGTGCCACGCAAACACCAGCAGTGCCACACAAACACCTAACAGTGCCACACAAACACCAGCACTGCCACACAAACACCATCACTGCCACACATACACCAGCACTGCCACACAAACACCAACAGTGCCACGCAAACACCAACATTGCCACACAAACCCCAGTAGTGCCACACAAACACCAGCACTGTCACGAAACACCAATACTGCCACTGAAACACCAGCACTGCCACACAAACACCAGCACTACCACACATACACCAGCACTGCCACACAAACACCAGCACTCGCACATACACCAGCACTGCCACCTGAACACCAACCTGCCACATGCACCAGCGCTGCCACTGAACACCAACACTGCCACACATACACCAGCACTGCCCACACATACACCAGCACTGCCACCAAACACCAACACTGCCACACATACACCAGCACTGCCACACAAACACCAACCTGCACATAAACACCAGCACTGCCACACATACACCAGCACTGCCACACAAACACCAGCACTGCCACACATACAAGCACGCACCAACACTGCCCTAAACACCAGTGCTGCCACACATACACCAGCACTGCCACACATACACCAGCACTGCCACACAAACACCAACACTGCCACCAAACACCAGCACTGCCACATACCAGCACTGCCACGCAAACCACCAGCACTGCCACACATGCACCAGCGCTGCCACACAAACGCAAACCTGCCACACAGCCTAGCACTGCCACACAAACCACCAACACTGCCACACATACCGCAGCGCTGCCACACATACCAGCACTGCCCACCAACACCAACACTGCCGCATACACCAGCACTGCCACTAAACACCAACACTGCCACACAAACACCAGCACTGCCACACATACACCAGCACTGCCACACAAACACCAGCACTGCCACACATGCACCAGCACTGCCACTCAAACACCAACACTGCCACACAAACACCAGCACTGCCACTGAAACACCAACACTGCCACACATACACCAGCACTGCCACACATACACCAGCACTGCCACACAAACACCAACACTGCCACACATGCACCAGCACTAGCCTGAACCAACACTGCCACTGAGCACCAGCACGCCTATGCACCAGCACTGCCACACAAACACCAGCACTGCCACACATCACAAGCACCACTAACCGCAACACTGCCACACAAACCCCAGCGCACGCCACTGAACCAGCCGCCACAACACCAACACTGCCACACATGCACCAGCGCTGCCACATACACCAGCACTGCCACACAAACCCCAACACTGCCACACATACACCAGCACTGCCACGAAACCACCAACACTGCCACAGAAACACCAGCACTGCCACACATGCACCAGCGCTGCCACACAAACACCAGCACTGCCACACATACACCAGCACTGCCACACAAACCTGACTGCCACTAAACACCAGCACTGCCACCAGACACCAACACTGCCACACATACACCAGCACTGCCACACATACCAGCACTGCCACTAAACACCGCAACACGCATACACCAGCACTGCCACACAAACACCAGCTGCACAAACCGACTGCCACACATGCCGCCCACACAAACCAGCAGCTGCCACACATACACCAGCACTGCCACACAAACACCGCTGCCGCCACAAACACCAGCACTGCCATCCAGCACTGCCACACAAACACCAGCACTGCCACACAGACACCAGCGCTCCACTCAAACACCAGCACTGCCACACATACACCAGCACTGCCACGAGCACCATGCTGCCACTGAACACCAGCGCTGCCACATACACCAGCACTGCCACACAAACACCAGCACTGCCACAGAACACCAGCACCCACCACATACACCAGCACTGCCACACATGCACCAGCACTGCCACACAAACACCAGCACTGCCACTGAACACCAGCACTGCCACACATGCACCAGCCACTGCCACTGAAACGCAACACTGCCACACATACACCAGCACTGCCACACACGCACCAGCACTGCCACACATACCAGCAAACCACACAACACCAGCACTGCCACACATGCACCAGCGCACCACAAACACCAGCACTCCACTGAGCCACCAGCACTGCCACACATGCACCAGGCTGCCACATACACAGCACTGCCACACATACACCAACACTGCCACACATACACCAGCACTGCCACAGAGCACCAACCTGCCACACTGAAACACCAGCACTGCCACCGAAACACCAACACTGCCACACATACACCAGCACTCCACACAAACACCACACTGCCACACATACACCAGCACTGCCACACATACACCAACACGCACATACACCAGCACTGCCACACATACACCAGCACTGCCACACATACACCAGCACTGCCACACATGCACAGCAGCTCCACACATACCAGCACTGCCACACATACACCAGCACTGCCACACACCAGCACCAGCCGCACATGCACCAGCACTGCCACACATACACCAGCACTGCCACACATACACCAGCACTGCCACACATGCACCAGCACTGCCACACATACACCAGCACTGCCACACACATACCGCACTGCCACACATACACCAGCACTGCCACACATGCACCAGCACTGCCACACATGCACCAGCACTCGCATACACCAGCACTGCCACACATACCAGCACTGCCACACATGCACCAGCACTGCCACACATACACCAGCACTGCCACACATACACCAGCACGCCACACATACACCAGCACTGCCACACACACCAGCACTGCCACACATACCAGCACTGCCACACATCACACCAGCACTGCCACACACACCAGCACTGCCACACAAACACAGCACTGCCACACAAACACCAGCCACACCTGCCACACATACACCAGCACTGCCCACACATACACCAGCACTGCCACATACACCAGCACTGCCACACAAACACCAACACTGCCACAGAAACCAGCACTGCCACACAAACACCAACACTGCCACACATACACCAGCACTGCCCACAAACACCATCACTGCCACACATACACCAGCACTGCCACATACCAACACTGCCCCACATGCACCAGCACTGCCACACATACCAGCACTGCCACACATACCAGCACTGCCACACATACACCAGCACTGCCACACATACACCAGCACTGCCACATACACCAGCACTGCCACACATGCACCAGCACTGCCACACATACACCAGCACTGCCACACACATACACCAGCACTGCCACACATACCAGCACTGCCACCATGCACCAGCCACTACCAGCACCACACAACCAGCACTGCCACACATACACCAGCACTGCCACACATACACCAACACTGCCACACATACACCAGCGCCACACATACACCAGCACTGCCACACATACACCAGCGCACGCACACATACACCAGCACTGCCACACATACCAGCACTGCCACACATACCAGCACTGCCACACATACACCAGCACTGCCACACATACACCAGCACTGCCACACATACACCAGCACTGCCACACATCACCCACATACCACCCCACATGCACCAGCCTGACACATCACCAGCACTGCCACACATACACCAGCCTTATACATACACCAGCACTGCCACACATGCACCAGCACACATACCAGCACTGCCACACATACACCAGCACTGCCACACATACCAGCACTGCCACACATACACCAGCACTGCCACACCACCAGCACTGCCACACATACACCAGCACTGCCACAATACACCAACACTGCCACATACACCAGCACTGCCCATACACCAGCACTGCCACACATACCAGCACTGCCACACAAACACCAGCACACCGACTCACAACACCAACACTGCCACACATACACCAGCACTGCCACACACGCAATCACTGCCACACATACACCAGCACTGCCATACCACCAACACTGCCACACATACCAGCACTGCCACATCATACACTGCCACACATACACCAGCACTGCCACATACCAGCACTGCCCATACCAGCCTCCCACATACACCAGCACTGCCACACATACACCAGCACTGCCACACATACACCAGCACTGCCACACATACACCAGCACTGCCACATACACCAGCACTGCCACACATACACCAGCACTGCCACACATACACCAACGCACACATACCAGCACTGCCACACATACACCAGCGCCACACATACACCAGCACTGCCCACATACACCAGCACTGCCACACATACACCAGCACTGCCACACATACACCAGCACTGCCACACCACACCAGCACTGCCACACACACCAGCACCGCCACATACACCAGCACTGCCACACATACACCAGCACAGCACACATACACCAGCACTGCCACACATACACCAGCACTGCCACACATACACCAGCACTGCCACACATACACCAGCACTGCCACACATACACCAGCACTGCCACACATACACCAGCACTGCCACACAAACACCAGCACTGCCACATACACCAGCATGCCACACATACACCAGCACTGCCACACATACACCAGCACTGCCACACATACACCAGCACTGCCACACAAACACCAGCACTGCCACACATACACCAGCACTGCCACACATACACCAGCACTGCCACACATACACCAGCACTGCCACACATACACCAGCACTGCCACACATACACCAGCACTGCCACACACATACACCAGCACTGCCACACATACACCAGCACTGCCACACATACACCAGACTGCACATACACCAGCACTGCACACATACACCAGCACTGCCACACATACACCAGCACTGCCACACATACACCAGCACTGCCACACATACACCAGCACTGCCACACATACACCAGCACTGCCACACATACACCAGCACTGCCACACATACACAGACACTACACACATACACCAGCACTGCCACACATACACCAGCACTGCCACACATACACCAGCACTGCCACACATACACCAACACTGCACACATACACCAGCACTGCCACACATACACCAGCACTGCCACACATACACCAGCACTGCCACACATACACCAACATCACACACATACACCAGCACTGCCACACATACACCACAGCACTGCCACACAAACACCAGCACTGCCACACAAACACCAGCACTGCCACACATACACCAGCACTGCCACACATACACCAACACTGCCACACATACACCAGCACTGCACACATACACCAGCACTGCCAGGCACCACTGTCACAACATATTGACAAACACTCAGATGGACGTTTCATTAATACCCTAAAACTTGTGCTTCATTAAAGGTGATGTTTATGACAACCAACACTGTGTGTGTGTGTGTGTGTGTGTGTGTGTGTGTGTGTGTGTGTGTGTGTGTGTGTGTGTGTGTGTGTGTGTGTGTGTGTGTATAAGCACGTATATATGAATAATACGTTTATGTATGTATGTATATATGTATAACACTGAATGTATTGTACGTATATAGTATAGATAAAGGCGGCACCAAAATACGAAATAAAACGATTAATGAACCGATATTACTGAAACATTACACATCTGGCCAGTTATTATAAACCTTAGTACACCTGAGCCGAAGTGATGATGGTGATGGTGGTGAGTTTTGATGATGGTGATAATGATGACAGTGGTGGTGAGGGACGATGATGATAGTGGTGATAACAATGATGATGATAAGTGATGATAGTGATGATGATGGTGGTGGTGGTGGTGAGTTTTGATGATGGTGATAATGATGACAGTGGTGGTGATAACAGGGACGATGATGATAGTGGTGATAACAATGATGATGATAAGTGATGATAGTGATGATGATGGTGGTGATGGTGGTGAGTTTTGATGATGGTGATAATGATGACAGTGGTGGTGATAACAGGACGATGATGATAGGTGATAACAGATGGTGATAAGTGATGATAGTGATGATGATGGTGGTGATGGTGGTGACAAAAGATGGTGATGATGGTGGCCCGGGGAGGGAGGAGAACGTCATCACAGTTGGTGCCGGGGTCATCAGGACTCGCGCGCCTTAAGGCTAAGTCAGGAAATTGCCACCAAGATTACCC
>NW_024719954.1:62500-80000 GCF_018991925.1 Homarus americanus | reverse complement strand
AATCACTGCTTTACCTTCACAGTTAATGGTACTCGTAATTCAACTTATCTATGTTAACGAGAGAGAGTACCTACCGTCCCTAGGAACTTACTGTGCATCTGTCACTCTCTCTCTTAGTCCTGGGTTAGACTCAAAGGTATAAGCGTCACTATGGCAACATGACCGAGTAGAGAGTTCTATACAGCATACTCCAGTTCACACACACACACACACACACACACACACACACACACACACACACACACACACACACACACACACACACACACACACACACACACACACACCATCAGTGCTACACAGTATATTATTTCACCAGTCGACCATTAACCCTTAATTTAGGAGAACCACACGACGGATCTGGGACACACCTTGAGGCCTATCACCCTCATTACGTTCAAATACCCCCCTCCCCTCCTCCCACCACCTCCAAATTATTGAAGTCAGAGACCTTTAACGTCCCACGCCTCAGGAGTCGGGGTACATCAAATGTTATCCTGGTGGTTGGTGGGTAAGGGGGATAATCCGTGTGGAAAGAGGTAGTGGTGAAGGAGGACCTGTGATGTTGAGGGAGTCTATGGCACCGTCAGGAGTATTATTTATTATCCTGGGGTTGATGTTGATTCTGGTATAGGGTATTGGTGTGTGTGTGTGTGTGTGTGTGTGTGTGTGTGTTTGTGTGTGTGTCTTCGTCTCCTGCAACACAAGGTCATCAGATCTACCTAACATGACATATCTACCTGCACCATCTGACATGCTCACGAACATTACCTCAACATAATCACTCTCCTCATCTCTACAATAACAAGGAGACTCAACTAGATACTGGTCACTGTTGCTGCTCCCTAGACAATACTCCCACACTGACTCAGCCTCGACTCAAAGGTCTCTCTAGCTTTCTTTCAAGGTCCCGGCTTGATAGTCTGCCACAGCTCAAAGGGATACTCAGTCGGCGCTGCTTCAAACTAATTAGGATCCGTCAATTCAAGGTCTCTTAGTGCCCGCCGCCCCCTGGTCATCACGAGGCGGGGTGCTGATACCCTCCCAGTCCCTTTAACAATATACTTATACTATCAGATTATACCTGAACAATACTCTAATACTTACACGGGAACTGGACACACCTGCGTAACTTACCTTCACTGTACACCCACACCAACACCTGTATGGTTTTACTTGCTCCTCTTAACTCACCTTTTACTGATGCTACTGAAAGAGACAAAAAATTAATTAATAAAATACAGAAAACTACCAATTTTTTTAATATTTAAGTGAAAGTTTTCTTACCAAGTCTTAACCATGAATTGTATTAATAATTTTTAAGTCAAAAGAGAAGTATCTACCAATGATTAATTTCTTCACTATCTTACCAACATTAAGATGACTAACACAGGTAAACATATACTACTCCTCAACATAATAACACCTGTTCCTTAATTACAGGTTACTGATGGACGAGTGTGAGGGTACAGGTGACGGGGTTCAGTCATAAACACGAAACCGTAATAAACTCACACCTGTGCCTCACCAGATACTCTCAGGACCTTAATTAAAACCCGTAGAGGAGGACCTGCAAGTAGACGGACACATAGGAAGAAGGACGGACTAACAGACACATATAAGTGTATTCAAAGGACCACCTGAAGATTAGGCACCTCAGCTTATTCAACCTGATGATTTAACACCGTAACACTAACCAAACCCCACCAGGTAGGATTGAGAGTGTTTCATCATCATGTAAATACGCTAGGCTCCTAATCTTGAAATCATCATATATTATCATACGTGAATACAATTATCCCCTAAATTTAATTACATTCAACAACCTTTTCTTACGTGTTGTAGGTAATTTATTTATTAATACATTTTGTTTAACTCTAATTTAACTACAGTGTATTTAACCTGTAATGCTATACTACTAATTGTTCTTAAGGTGATGGTAGGTGTTCATATAATAATTCATTCCCTCCTCCTCCCCCCCCTCACCCACACCTCCTCTTCACCCTTACCTTCACCCCTCATCTCAATTCCTCCCTTTACCCTTCCCCCCTCCCGTCCAGGTGAGTCCATGTGTTCAAGTGAGTCCATGCATTCAGGTGAGTCCATGCATTAAGGTGAGTCCATGTGTTCAAGTGAGTCCATGCATTCAGGTGAGTCCGTGTGTTTAGGTGAGTCCATGCATCCAGGTGAGTCCGTGTGTTTAAGTGAGTCCACGCATTGAGGAGACTCCATGGCCCTACCGCTCACAGGTGAAGGCACAGTCAAGGAATTCCTCTCCCGACAAAGCCTTTCATGCATCCGAAATTGTTAATGCCATCAGCGGACGCACGTTTGTGGCCCCGACGGGAAGGTTCACCTGTCTCCCTTCTCCGTGTTGTGTGAGGGATGGATCGAGGGCAGGGGAGGCGACTCAAGTAAAGTAGTAATGTTTATGTAAGGAGGGAAAATGTATGACAGATGTAGAAAAAGTCGAGACAGGTGTAAAAAGTGACAAGACAGGTGTAGAACGTGTCGAAAGGGGTGTGGAAAGTGTCGAGGCAGGTGAAGAACGTGTCGACAGGTGTAGAACGTGTCGAGACAGATGTGGAAAGTGACAAGACAGGTGTAGAATGTGTCGAGATAGATTGTAGAAAGTGTCGAAACAGGCGTAGAAAGTGTCGACAGGTGTAGATAGTGTCGAGACAGGTGTAGAAAGTGTCGACAGATGTAGAAAGTCATAAAACAGGTGTAGAAAGTGAATCTGCAATCTTTATTATGCTAAAATTGGATTACCTGAAAATTAGACACCCTAGTTTATTTCACCAGTAAATTAAACACCAAGATGCTAACCTAACTAAACCTAACCTAACTAAACCTAACCTAAGCTAACCTAACATACCATAACCACTTAACCTAACCTAATCTCACTTGACCTAACTACATCTCTTTCCACTCTGGTTACTCTGCTGTCATAAATACAAATAACAGGTATGTAACCCACTGGCAGAACGAACAACGGCGTCTGATTGGTCGATTCACTAGCCAGTGATGTGAGCCGCAGTCAAAACAAACACAACGAGACCAAAAGCGGAAGAAAAAAATATCATAATTTTCCGCCGTCGTGAATCATGCTTCTTTTGGGCTGCAACTCGTGTCTCTCATTGGCTAGCGAATCAACCAATCATACGCCGTCGTTTTGATGTACCTAGAATACTGGGATATCTGTTGTCTTATATTTACAACAACAGGGGACGGTTTAGCTTCCCCTCCATCCCTCTAAACCTTCTCTCCCCACTATGCCTCCTCTCTCCCTCCTCCCGAATCATCCGCTGCTGCCGTATTTACTATCATTCTCGGTATGATTATGGACCAATAAATAATAATTCGACTTATTTAATTATACCGACTGCCCGCCATTACGTCACCACTAAATCAATGACGTGTTAAGATTTTAAGTGAAATAACTAATTAATTTTTCACACGTTTACGAATGACGCACTAATACGTCACGTCAACTCTGCCCCCCCCCTCCCCCAAAATAATAAATAAATAAATCCATCAAATATAATCTGTTCTCCTTTATTTATTTTCTCATTTACTTTTATCCATTTTTTTCTCCTCTACTTTCACCCTGAGAGAAAGTAATCATCTGACATATTAAATATTGTAGTGTTCAATGATTGGCTGGGCGAATTATTGATGACGTTGGATAGGAGGGGGTGGGGGAAATGGGTGTGTGGGGGAATTGGTGTGGGTGAAGTGGGTGTGGGGGCGGAGGGGTATGAGATAGTGAGGAAGAAGGGGGTTACTGTCATGGAGGTCTGATGCTCTACTTTGCCGAGGGGAGGGGGGTGAGGGGAGGGGGTGAGGGAAGGGAGTAGGAGGTGAGGAGGAATGTATGGGGGTAAAGGGAAAGATATCTACCTTACCACGAAACCCCAACCAAAAGTCAGTGTGAGCAATGAACACCGCCTGGCGATACCCTGTCACCCTACACAATGACTTGGTATATGTACGTGTGTGTGTGTGTGTGTGTGTGTGTGTGTGTGTGTGTGTGTGTGTGGTGAGGGCTGCTCGTCCTCACCTGGCCTGCACTCCTCGCTCGATGAAGGAACCTTGGCCCAGGAGGAGACTATTATACAGAAAATATTGATCCTCGTCCTGGTCGGCGGCCCTCATGAAACACACCTCCTCCCTCCTCCCTCCTCCTCCTCCTCTTCTTCTTCTTCTTCCACCAGAGATGCTGGGTCATGATTGGTCCTCCTCCTCCTCCACTTCACCCATCTCGGCTCTTTTCTTCCTCTTCTTCTTCCACCTCGAGATACTGGGTCATGCTAAGTCGAGGGTGACCTTGTGGTTCACACCTCCATACTTCGGTAGTGCCCCCAAGAACTATTCCTTCTCCTCCTCCTAACACACCATCCTACCCACTCACAGCCATCCATTTCCATACTCCTCCTTCCTTCTTCCTATTCCCTTTTCCTTATTCCTCCTCCTCCTCTTCCTCCTCCTCTCTCTCACCTTACCTCCCTATCTCCATCCTCCTCCTCCCATCATCTTCCCCCACCCCTCCTATTACCTTTCATTACCTTCCTCACCCTTCCACCTCCTTCCCTCACCCCCCAATTATCTCCTTTCACCCTCCCATTACCATCCATCATTCACCTCACCCTCCCATCATCTTTTCCTCACCCCTCATCTCCTCCCCCTTCCAGCTTCTAGTCTCAGTTGTTCTCTTCCCCCCTCCCCCCCCCGTGCACCTGTTGACGAATTAACCTGGTAAGAGAAGTGACAGGTGAGCGCTGAGCAGTGGCATGGCTGGGGAGAGGGGGTGAAGGGATTAGAGGAGGGTGAAGATTGATGAAGGAGGTGGATGTGAAGGAATTGGAGAGGGAGGGGGGTGGAGGGGAGGTGGGGGAGGTGGGGAGAGGAATAGGAGAGTCAGCTTTAAACGAGACACAAACACTGAAGAAGGAGGCCAGCGGTATCAGCGAGGCCAGGTATGACAGCGAGGCCAGGTATGACAGTGAGGCCATGTATGACAGTGAGGGCAGGTATGACAGCGAGGCCATGTATGACAGCGAGGCCAGTGTATGACAGTAGGGCAGTATGACAGCGAGGCCATGTATGACAGTAGGGCAGGTATGACAGCGAGCCAGGTATGACAGCGAGGCCATGTATGACAGTGAGGGCAGGTGTGTCAGCGAGACCACGTATGTCAGCGAGGGCAGGGGTATCAGCGAGACCAGGTATGACAGTGAGGGCAGGTATGACAGCGAGGCCATGTATGACAGTGAGGGCAGGTATGACAGCGAGGCCATGTATGACAGGAGGCCATGTATGACAGGAGGCCATGTATGACAGTGAGGGCAGGTATGACAGCGAGGCCATGTATGACAGTGAGGTCGTGGTATGAAGAGAGCCAGGTATGACAGCGAGGCCATGTATGACAGTGAGGGCAGGTGTGTCAAAGGAGACCACATGTCAGCGAGGGCAGGGGTATCAGCGAGGCCAGGTATGACAGTGAGGGCAGGTATGACAGCGAGGCCAGGTATGACAGCGAGGCCAGGTATGACAGCGAGGCCAGGTATGACAGCGAGGCCATGTATGACAGCGAGGCCATGTATGACAGTGAGGTCAGGTGTGTCAGCGAGACCACGTATGTCAGCGAGGTCAGGGGTATCAGCGAGACCAGCTATGTGAGCGAGGCCAGCCAGCGAGGACAAGTTGCTACACCTTAACCTGGACGTCCAAGTGTGGAGATGTTCTTGGGTGTACGTACGTAAATTATAAACTGTGTGTGTGTGTGTGTGTGTGTGTGTGTGTGTGTGTGTGTGTGTGTGTACCAGTCGTGCATGTTTAAAGAGTCGATATGGACCGCCCACCTCTGTCCCGGTCCACCAAGCGCTACACCTCAAGGCCACTGGACACAAAGACACCGCCAGCACGAGCAATCACCAGCGCCTGACGTCCCATTCACTTCCAAACCCAGGAATAACACTTATTATGGAAACTGCGCCTGGCGAACATTTAAACTCGTCTTCTGCCTGCAGTGGCGGTGCTGGAGTGACCGGCAAGCGTGTTTTTGGTGTAGCAATAATAATAATAATAATAATAATAATAATAATAATAATAATAATAATAATAATAATAATAATAATAATAATAATATTAATAATAATAATAATAATAATAATAATAATAATAATAATAATAATAATAATAATAATAATAAAAACAACAACAACAACAACATGATATATTTTACCTGCTGAAACAAACAAAAACAAACACAAAAACACCAACATACAGACAGACAACTATTTTTTAAACATAAGAAAACCGCAAATGAACAACAAAATAATAAATTGGGTTACAAATATAAACAAACTAAAATAAAATTTATAAAAATCATGAAAGGTTTTGTACGAAGTGGCAAAAATTAGGTAAATATCATTGGTTAGTATTTTTTTTTTTGGTCATTTTTGTCGTTTTTGTAGTAATAACGTCTGTGTGTGTGTGATGATTAAAGTGTGTAATTATTAGTGAAGGATTTATTCATTTATTTATTTATTTATTTATTTATTTATTGTTGGTTAAGATATTAAAATAGTATAGTGAATTATTATTGTATTAAGTTATATTGTTGTGTTAGAATCAAGTATATAATAATTTGTGTTAAGACTTAGGTATACACACAAATACACACACAAATATACACACACACACACACACACACACACACACACACACATACACACACACATTACCAAGCGTTTAAGTGGTACGAAATAGCGTGGCGGTATAGCAGGTGTGTGGAGCATCATATGTGTAGGTATGTAGTATATGTGGAGAGTATAGCGGTATAGCAGGTATGGCGGTATAGCAGGTGTGTGGAGCATCATATGTGTAGGTATACAGTATATGTGGAGTATAGCGGTATAGCAGGTATGGCGGTATAGCAGGTGTGTGGAGCATCATATGTGTGTGTATACAGTATATGTGGAGAGTATAGCGGTATAGCAGGTATGGTGGAAGAGCATCTGTAGCGTCTAGCTGTAATGTTATTGAAGTACAACACTGGAACAGCACTTGTGGAGAGGTACTGCAAGTGTGAGGTATTGCAGGTGTGGGTGTGGAGTAACAGCAGGTGTGGAGTAACATCAGTATGGCTTGGTGAGATGTGAATTTATGGTGCAAATTAGATGTTGTGCGGCAGGTGTGGTGCAACGGGTGTGGGATGAAGCAGGTGTCCCTACAGTAGGTGTGGGGTGTAACATGAGGTGGTGTAGCATGTGTGGGGGTACAATAACAGCGGTTTTGAAGTAGAGCAGGTGTGGGGTACAGCAGCAGATGTGGGGTACAGTAGCAGATGTGGGGTACAGTAGCAGATGTGGGGTACAGTAGCAGATGTGGGGTACAACAGCAGGTGTGGGGTACAACAGCAGGTGTGGGGTACAGCAGAAGGTGTGGGGTACAGAAGCTGGTGTAGGGTACAGCAGCAGGTGTGGGGTACAGCAGAAGGTGTGGGGGAGGAGGTGTGGTATTGACCGAGTGAGTGACGCTGGCGACAGTGAATTATTCAGAATAGCTGCTGAGTACAGGAGAGAAGCCCCCCCCCCCTCCTGCTTCTGCTGCCCCTCCACACCATCTACCTGCTGAAGCCCCCTGTTTCCGCTGCCCCCATCCCCTCCCATCTGTGGACTACCCCTTCTGCTTCCCCCCTCCCCACTCACTAAAACTATCCTCTCACTTATCATCATCATCATCATCATCATCATCATTATTATTATCATCATCATCATCATCATTATTATCATCATCATCATCATCATCATTATCATCATCATCATCATCATTATTATCATCATCATCATCATCGTCATCATCATTATTATTATCATCATCATCATCACCAGAAGAAGAAGAAGAAAGAAGACATAAAACCACGATATATCATCAGGCCATAATGTATACACACCATCTTGAGGCGATCATCTCAAGGAAGGAAGAGAGGAGGGAAGGATGCCGGAGGGAGGAAGGAAGAGAGGGAGGGAAGGATGAGAGGGAAGGAAGGATGAGAGGGAGGAAGGAAGGAAGAGGGGGAAGGAAGGAAGGAAGAGAAGGAAGGAAGAGAGGGAAGGGGGAAGGGATGAGGAGGGAGAGGAGAGGATGAGAGGGAAGAGGGAAGGAAGAGAGGGAAGGAAGGAAGAGAGGGAGGGAAGGATGAGAGGGAAGGAAGGATGAGAGGGAGGAAGGAAGGAAGAGGGGGAAGGAAGGAAGGAAGAGAAGGAAGGAAGAGAGGGAAGGAAGGTGGGTGGGATATCTTGCATCTGGTGACCTCTGACCTCTAACAGGGCAGTAGACAGTATACTCACTTAATGGAGAGAGGTAACTACAACATCACCCCCCACAACAACAACCCTACAACATCAGCTCACAATATCACCACAGCATCACCCCTACAACATCACAACCACAACATCATCCCTAAATCACAACCACAACATCACCCCTACAACATCACAACCACATCACCCCTACAACATCACCTCTACAACATCACAACCCCAACATCACCCCTACAACATCACAACCACAACATCACCCCTACAACATCACAACCCCAACATCATCCCTAAATCACAACCACAACATCACACAACATCACCAACCACAACATCACCCCTCCCAACATCTACAAGCATCTTATATGACATCACACTCTGCAACATCACCAGCCCCAACATCATTCCCCTACAACATCACAATACCAACATCACCCTACAACATCACAACCACAACATCACCCCTGCAACACTTCATACCACAACATCACCCCTACAACATCACCTCTGCAACATCTACAACACAACATCACTATCTAAACATCACGCCATCCCCTTTAGCATCTCGTCCTAAATCACAACCCCACAAGCATGCCCCTACAACATCACCCCTACAACATCACCCCCACAACATCACAACCACATCCTATCAGCCGTAATGTTCGAGCTAATGATTTCCCCAAATTTAAAATGAAAGAGTTTTGGAATTTGTCTTGACGATATCACCTCTTCTTCTTCCTCCCCTCCTCTTCCTACCCCTTTCCCTTCTTGCACCCCTTCTACGCCTCCTTCACCCCTCCTCTTCCTCCCCCTTTCCCTTCTTGCACTCCTTCTCCTCCTCCACCCCTCCCCCTCCTTCCCTCACATCTTGAAGAACACAGAACACAGCATCATAACATGGTTTACTTCTCGTAAGCTCAGGTGCAATACTTAACACATACATACATACATACATACATACATACATACATACATACATACATACATACATACATACATACATACAAACATACATACATACATACATACATACAAAATATAAAGAATGCATAAATATATACTCATTCATTCATGCAAACACACACACACACACACACACACACACACACACACACACACACCAGTATCGACAGGCACCCGTTTCATGACCTTATTTCGGTGTCGATAATGACGTCACAGTTGCATTCCTTACGTCACAGTTATATATCTTACGTCACAGTTGCATAGGTTACGTCACAGTTACATTCCTTACGTCACAGTTTCATATCTTACGTCACATTTACCTACCTTACGTCCACGTCAACAGTTACATTACCTACGTCACAATTACATTCCTTACGTCACTGCTTGATTTTACGTGACTTCACTATTTCGCCAATTTTACCGACGTGGCATCGAAATTTTTACCCCGTCAATAATAAAAGATGAAGTTGGTGTTTTAGTGGTTGTTGGTGTACTAGGTGTTTCTGGGGGGGGAGGGTAGGGAGGAGGAGTAAAGGAGGAGTGAGGGGATAGGGAAGGAGGGGGTAGGGGAGGTGAGGAGAAGGAGAGGGATGAGGAGAAAGGGAAGGAAGGGTATGGAGTTAGAGGAAGAGGAAAAGGAAGGAGGAGGAGGAGGAGGAGGGAGGAGGAGGATTGTGAGGGAGAGGAAGGGGGATGGGCAGGGGAGATGAGATTGTGGAAGAAATTGCTTAGTGAAAGACCTTGTTATTCTGCACACACACACACACACACACACACACACACACATACACACCTTCCCACCACGAGAGGTCATGACCTTTCTGCCGGCAAGAGCTCTAGTGCCTGTCCTTTAAGCTGACCTTTCAACCCAGGCACCTTGTTATAAATTACTTCTCGCCTCTGTACGATTATAGGTTAGGTTAGGTTAGGATAAGCTTGGTTAGGGTTGGGTTAGGTTAGGTTAAGTTTGGTTAGGTTTGGTTAGCTCTACGTGTGTGCCTCTTCTGACCTGACTGCGGGATATATTTAGTGTGGGAGGGTCAATTCTTTTACTGGTGGTTAGAGCTCGTGGTTAATACTTGGTCTGTCCTGTTTATTGTTTCAAGGATAAAGTTAGTTTGTTTAGGTGGTTAACTCTGTCGAAAGAATGGCGATATGATGGCGATATGTAGTTGTTGTTGTTGTTGTAGTTGCTATTGTTGTTGTTGTTGTTATTTTTGTTGTTGTGTGTTATTATTGTTATGTGGTTGTTGTTGTTGTTGTGGGTTGTTATTGTTATGTGGTTGTTGTTGTTATTGTTGCTGTTTTATTTGTTATTTTTGTTGTTGTGGGTTGTTCTTGTTATGTTGTTGTTGTTGTTGTTTTGTTGTTGCTATTGTTGTTGTTGTTGTTAGTTAGAGGTGGTAATAAGATGTTATTGTTGTTTTTAATGGAATAAAATAATCTTTCCAGCAGGGAGTTAGTCGACACCCCCAGCGGAAGGTACTCATGTCACCCCCCACCCCAGCAGAAGGTACTCGTGTCACCCCCCACCCCAGCAGAAGGTACTCGTGTCACCCCCACCACCTCCCCCCACCCCTCTCCTCCCCCACCCCCCGCCTCTTGATGTAGAGATCCGGGCAGGGGACAACAATCGGTAGGGGCTGGGAGGAAGAAGGAAGAGGAAGGAGGAAAGAGAGAAAAGGTAAAGGGAGAGGGGGGGAGGCGATAATGAGATGGAGAGAAGGAAGAGTGAGAGGATAGAAGAGGAAAAGGTGAAGGAAGAGGATAGTTTAGGGGGGAGGGAGAGAGGTAAGAGAGAAGGGAAGAAAGGGTGAGGGAAAGAAGGGTGAAAGAGATAAGAGAAAAAGGAGTGAGAGAGGAAGAAGCAAGGAGAGAAAGAGAGAAAGGAAAGGGGAGAAAACAAGAAGAAAGTAAGGGATGGAGAAGGTGAAGGAAGGAGGACGAAGAGAAAGGTCAGAGTAAAGAAGAAGAAGAAGAAGGAAGTAAGAGGTGGAAGAGGAGGAGTAAGAGGAGATGGGTGAAGGAGGGGGTATAGGTAAGGAGGTGACACTCAGAGTTGGTGAAAGTAATGAGGTGGATTGTGGAGGAGGGCGTGGGAGTGGAGGCTCAGCGAGGCGGTAGATCACGGTGAGGCGAACACGAATCTCTATGGCTTAACTGGTGGTTACTCGGACGTATTGGGTCTTGGAGGAGGAGGAGGAGGAGGAGGGGAAGGAAGGGAAGGAGGAGGAAGAGGGGGAGGGGGAGGAGGTGGAAGAAGAGGGAGAAGAGAAAGAGGACAAGATAAGGTAAAAGATGGAAGGGAGGGAAGAGGAGGTGGAATAAAAGCAAAAAGAGACACTGTACAGCAGCAGGGAAGCTATACGACACAGAGGGAGTCAAACACTTTCACTCCCAACTCCACCGAACCTTGACTAATTTAAGTTTCCAACAAACTTTTTCAAACCAAAACTTTCCCCTCTAAAAAAAAGTGTATATATATATATTTTTTTTTTATTACTTTCACATGGATGTAGTCTCCCTGAATTACAAGGACGAGAGACGACACAAGGGACGAAGGATTTTGACAACCACTCAGAAACAACGGGAATATTAGTGCTCATTCTGAAATTCATCGCCCCCCCCCCCTTCAAGTAGAGATAGTTTTATGAATGACTTTAATACACTTTCATGTTTATTCCTGAAATCCTGTCATATAATCAGTTTACCTTAATGAATAATAATCTGTTTGCATAATTCGTGAAAAATGTCATGAATAAATAAAATCATCACTTGTAGGAAATGAACTTCAGTTTCTAAACTTGAAGAATGAATAAAAAGCTCAATAGATAAATAGATAGATAGATTAATAGATAGACAGATAGACGTATCCATATCAATTAATCCAATTATCTAAGATCCAGGTAAATTCACACACACACACACACACACACACACACACACACACACACACACAGTTAGTCAAAGATGCATCTGTGTCACTCCCGTGGGTCAGCAGTCACCGACGACACGGGTATATGATTTGGTGCACTGATTGAGCCTGTGGTGGGTATATGTGACCACGTCCCTCACACCACCCAATGTCTCTCACACCACCTCCACGTCCCTCACACCACCCTCCACGTCCCTCACACCACCTCCACGTCTCTCACACCACCTCCACGTCCCTCACACCACCTCCACGTCCCTCACACCACCCTCCACGTCTTCACACCCAACCCTCCACGTCCCTACACCACCCCCACGTCCCTACCACCTCCACGTCCCCACACCACCTCCACGTCCCTAACACCACCTCCATCGTCTCTCAACGGCCTCCACGTCCTCACACCACCTTCCACGTCTCTCACACCACCTCCCCACGTCCCTCAATTCACCTCACGTCCCTCACCACTCCCACGTCCACCACCCACGTCCCTCACACCACCTCCACGTCCCTCACACCACCTCCACGTCCCTCACACCACCTCCACGTCCCTCACACCACCTCCACGTCCCTCACACCACCTCCACGTCCCTCACACCACCTCCACGTCCCTCACACCACCTCCCCTTGATCGACTTCTCTGTGATGTATTTTCCATTCGCTCGATCTCAGGGCCACTAGGTTGCCAAGTGAGTACTCTAACCGCTAAGCCACCGCAAACTCGTTCACCAGATAACAACGAGGAAAAAATTGATATATTTATTATTTGCAGTCAGTTAAAGATCATAGTGAAGTGTAATAAACCACAACTATTGTTTATGTGGAGAAAATATTAAAAATTAAATAAATGGGTTGGGTTATAAATTGTTGTGTAGGCCGGAGGAGATAATGGGAGGCGACGGTGATGATCTGTGTCTCACTGGAAGGTGTGAAAACATCTGCACTTAAAAAAAAAACACATAAGCATTTAGTATGAGTGAGAGAAAAGAGAAAAAGAAAATACGAAAAATGCAGTGAGCTCTTTTCACCATCAACATTGTCATTATCACCATTAGGCGTGCAACTCCATCGTCGTCATCGTCATTATCATTATCATCATCATCATCATCATCATCATTCGAGCTGGGTGGTTCTGTCTTCCAGGATGACGGTCATCATAGCCCGGAAAGGGAAGGAGAGAGAGAGAGAGAGAGAGAGAGAGAGAGAGAGAGAGAGAGAGAGAGAGAGAGAGTGTGCCATGCCAGGATTACACTGTTAATACTGATGTAGGCTCGAGGGACAGTGTTGGGTGGCAGATTCTGAGTGCCACCATCATCCCCCGAGGTCTTCATCATCTATGAGTGTTAATCCCATAGTGCCAGTTGTCGGTATCAGCCTCGGGTGCCACAGTGGATGAAGCAGAGCAGGTAATGCAGTTATTCCACGCCGGGTGTCCAACTCAGAGCGCACACTGGCACCTTGTCCGGGGAGGAAGGTGGCACTTGGCTATTTTTTTTAGGAAGAACATTTAACTTTCTTGAGATGTAAAGCTTTTCTATACGTGTGTGTGTGTGTGTGTGTGTGTGTGTGTGTGTTTATGTATATACAGGTATGTGTGTATATGTTTATGTATATACAGGTATGTGTGTATGAGCGTATCTGTATGTGTACGCATGTGTGTGTGTGTGTGTGTGTGTGTGTTCACGTACAGTACATTACATGTTTGTCTTGTGTTCAAAATTCTCTCAGTTAAATCATTCTCTTTCTCCACACTCTGTTCTGCCTCACCTCCTTTCATTCTCCTTTCCTTCTCTCTCATTCTCTTTCTCCACACTCTGTTCTGCCTCACCTCCTTAAATTCTCCTTTCCTTCTCTCTCATTCTCTTTAAGGTATTCACTTCACGTCACGGTTTAGCGCTGTTGGAGGCCAAGGCAACTGCCCACCTCACTACTCCAACTAGGGGGCTGGGGAACGGGGCTGTGGGCGGGCGGGGCTGAGGATGGAGCTGTGGGGCGGGACGGGGCTGGGAGGACGGGGCTGGAGCACGGCTGGGGCGGGGGCTGTGGGCGGCGGGGCTGAGGATGGGGCTGGGCGGCGGCTGGGCGGGCGGGGCTGGGGCGGGGCGGGGCTGGGAGGACGGGGCTGTGGGCGGGGGCTGTGGGGGGGGGCGGGGGCTGGGGGGGAAGTTACTGGAATATATTATATGACGTAAACACACAGAGGGAGTAATGATTGTTTTGGGTCCACGGCGACTATAACGACAACACCACCAACAACAACAACCACTCCTACAATGACAACAACAACAACTACAACAACTAAAACAACTACAACAACAACAACAACAACTACAACAACTACAACAACAACAAAACGTAAGACACAAAGTTCACGCCTTTAAATGATGAGAAGTCGAATTCGGTTATTTGTAATTGCTCATGTAAGAGTGATAGGTTTAGGAAGAGGAGGAGGAGGAGAAGAGGGGAGGGTAGGAAGGGGAGGAGGAAGAGGAGAAGGGGGAGGAGGAGAAGAAGGAAGGGTGGAAGAAAGAAGAGTAGAGGTTGAGAGGATAGTGTTGGGTACTTCTGAGGGCCATCCCTCCCACCATCACCACCACCACAACAACCACCACCACCACCACCACCACCACCACCACCACCACCACAACAACCACCACCACCACAACCACCAACACCACAACAACCACCACCACTACCACCATCATCACCACCACTACCATCATCTTGACGATAATGTTGACGCTGGCGACGCGACAGACCCGCACTTCATTTACAGGCTCACGGTAAGCCAGCCTCACTCTCCTGCTGGTGTAATGGACAGAGACGAGACGGGGGGCGGAGGGAGACAGGGACGAGGGAGGAGTGGGAGGGGGTAAGACACGAGGCGGGTGGGAGACAGGGACGAAGAGGGACAAAGAGGGAGACAGGGACGAGGAGGTGGGGCAGAGCGACGAAGAGAGATAGGACGAGATGGGAAACGATGGAAATAAAGCCATCCACGGATGGAAAAAAGGAAGGCAGGTACACAGGGGGGGATAGGGAAGGAAGGTTGGATGGGAAAACAGGAGGGAGGGAAGATTGGAGGAGAAAGAACGGAGGCAGGAGGAGGGAGGGAGGTGAAGACAGGGGTTGCAGAGAGTAGACAGGTAGGAAAGGGAGGGAGGGGGGATAGAAGGTTGACAGGGAGAAGGAGAGGAGGAGGAGGGTGGAGGAAAGGAAGAGAGAGGGAGGGAGGGAGGGAGGGAGAGAGAGAGAGATGTCTTGTAACTGCCAGAGTGCGTCGCAACTTTTAACAGTCTGGGGCGAACTTTGGATATTTAGGTAATGTTCCTAGATGTACTCTCTCTTTTTTTTTTCTCTCACAGTTATATTTTTGGTCCCACCTCCGCCGTCACCAGGTACAGTACACCTGGCTTCCACCGACTTGGTATAATGTGTCGACGTGTCCCTGTGTGTGTGTGTGTGTGTGTGTGTGTGTGTGTGTGTGTGTGTGTGTGTGTGTGTGTTCTTCTCCTTAATCCTAATGGAATATATGTACGTCCTTAATGATGTACTGTTAGTGTATGTTAAGAGAACCTAAAATTAATTCTTCTTTCCCTCCTCCTTCGTCTTTTCCTCCTCTGCCTCCTCCCACCAACTTCTCTCCTCTCTATTCTCCTGTCTCCTCCCCTGTCCCTCCTCCTCCTCCTCCTCCTCTCCTCTTTCTCTCTCCCCTCCCTCCCTCTCCCTCCTCCTCTAACTGGGTCACCATAACCACATAATATGTCCCCGAGATTCTACCATAACTAGTTACAATTTCCAACATCATTTAAATGGGAAAAATTAACTTACGATTTTTTTTGGGGGGGTAGGATTTGGAGGATTTGGGGGGTAGGATTTTTGGAGGATTGGGGTGAGATTTGGAGGATTTAAGTCCATAATAATAATAAAAACAACTCTAACTTGTCGTAAATGTGAGATATGATTCTTACGGTAATATTAAATAAGGTTATCTTGCAGTTTCCAGGATGATAGAATGATAACGTAAGATTATAAGGTTATGTTATCTTACAGTGGTGGAGGATAACACAGTGGGTAGAAATGGTGGAGAATCAGAGGTCGTAAGGTGGTGTAGTAATAACATGATGTAACGTGTGTGTCGGCAGGCAGGATACACCAGGAGGAGGAGTAGGAGAGGGGGAGAGGAGGGAACAGCAAGAGGAAGAAGAATAAGAGGATGAGAAGACTGAAGAAGAAGAGGAAGAGGAGAGAAGGAGGAGGGGGAGAGGAATAGCAAGAGGAGAGGAACAGCAAGAAGAAGAATGAGAGAAGATTGAAGAAGAAGAAGAAGAAGAAGATAAAGAGGAGGAGCGGAAGGATGAAAGAGGAGGGCGGCGAAGAGGAAGAAGAAGAGGTTGTAAAGGATTAATAATTTAAATAGAGAGGAGAACACAGAAGAGAAGAGAGAGAAGAGAGACATTGGCTCTCTCTCTCTCTCTCTCTCTCTCTCTCTCTCTCTCTCTCTCTCTCTCTCTCTCTCTCTCTCTCTCACCATCTGTCAACATTTTTATGTATCTATCCATCTATCTATCTATCTATTTGCCTCTGATTCACTGTTGCTTTGTGCATATCTTCCTTCTGTCTGTCTGTCTGTATTTGTCTCCTCTATCCACTTCATCTACTGTCTGTTTTATGCTGTCTTTAACCATCTGTTTTGTTTCTTTCTCTCCCTCAACCTGTCTCTCTTATCAGTTTGTGTCTGTCTCTCTCTCTCTGTCTTTGTCTTCCGTCACTTCCCGTTTCTCTCTCTGTCTAAGGCTGTCAACAATACTGGTTAATATATCAGTTGATAATTGTTTGTTTGTTTGTGTGTTTAATAATAATAATAATAATAATAATAATAATAATAATAATAATAATAATAACATATGTATAAAACAACACCACCAACACACCACCAACAACACCAACACCAACAACACCACCACCACCAACAACACCACCACCAACAACAACACCACCATCACCACCACCAACAACACTCTACCAACAACACCACCAACAACACCACCAGCACCAACACCAACAACACCACCATCACCAACACCACCACCACCAACAACACCACCACCACCACCAACAACACCACCACCACCCAACACCACCACCACCAACAACAACACCACCACCAACAACAACAACAACAACAACAACAACACCACCAACAACAACAACACCACCACCACCACCAACAACACCACCACCACCAACAACACCACCACCACCAACAACACCACCACCA
>NW_024719954.1:37500-57500 GCF_018991925.1 Homarus americanus | reverse complement strand
TAGCACTACCACCACCACCACCACCTCACCCACCACCACCACCACCTTCATCCACTAATCCATCATCCACCTGCCCTACTTGCCTCTCTCATCCACCCATAATAATTCTCCTTCCATCTTCCTCTCAGTCTCCCTCTTCCTCTCCTCCTCCTCCCCAGTCTTCCTCTTCTTCCTCCTCCTCCTCCCAGTCCCTCTCATCCTCCTCCTCCTCCTCCTCCTACACAACACCCACTTCCTCCTCACCACACCACCACTCCTGGGTGACTGTCAACGGAGGAAATTTAGGGGAAAAAAATTACATCCTATTTTTAGATGAAAAAGTCGTATTTTCAGACGGTGGGAGCGAGGAGGGACAGTTATGGAGGCGCATCATATACAACAGGCGCGCCAAACCTCTCTTTTGAAGCCCTGACAACCTCTTCTGTATTCTTAAAGTGAAGCCTCGGGTGTATGTGTGTGTGTGTGTGTGTGTGTGTGTGTGTGATGTGTGTGTGTGTGTGTGTGTGTGTGTGTGTGTGTGTGTGTGTGTGTGTGTGTGTGCCGTGGGCTGTGAAGCCTATCACTGTATTCTCTTATGAAGCCTCAAATGTATTCTTCCTGAAGCTTTATCATACAAAGTGTAGGTGACAAGACAAACATCTTAGCTTCAAATACGTCCTCTAAACTCTCTTTTCTTGAAGCTGTGGCAAGTTTTTGTGTAAAACTAAACACTGTACTCCCCCCCAAGACCCAAACATATGAGTCATACAGATAATTGAAGCATTATGTATACTCCCTGAAGCCTCAAAACAGGTATATTACAGGTATGGTACAGGAATGATACAGAGGTCTTGTATTACTCTTGAATATTCCTCTTCACTACCTTGGTCACCCCTCTTTATTTCAGGACCACCCTCTTCATTACCTCACACGCCCTCTTCATAATCACACACGCCCTCTTCATAATCACACACGCCCTCTTCATACCTCCACGCCCTCTTCACTACCATACACGCCCCCCTTCATTACCTCACACCCTCTTCATTACCTCACACGCCCTCTTCATTACCTCACACGCCCTCTTCATACCTCACACGCCCTCTTCACTACCATACACGCCCCCCTTCTCATAGATCAGCCCTCTTCACTATCTCGGAGGTGCCCCGTTTTTGTTTTGGTCTATTGTTTTAGGACCTCCTCTTCAGTATTGTCAAGAGGCACTTCATCACCCAGGGAGTTCGTCTTGTTCACAGTCAAGGAGGAGGAAGTTACTAGCCAGTACTGTTGGCGGTGGTCCAGCTCTCTCTCTCTCTCTCTCTTCGTCCCCACCCATCCAGACGGGTGAACCCTGGATGACGAGGAGGAGGAGAAGAAGAGGAGAAATAAGAGGAATAGAAGGAGGAAGAACAACAAGAGGGCGAATAAGGAGAAGAGAAGGAGGTAAAGAATGAGAAGAAAACGAGGAAGAAAAGAGGAAGGAGGAGGAAGCGGAGAAAGAAGAAGAAGAAAAAAAAGGAAGAGAAGGATGAGGGAAGAAGAAGACGAGGAGTAGGAGGAGGATGAGGAGGAAGAGGCTCTACCACAAACGTACATATCCCCATCTTCCTCCTCCTTCCTGAATGCCTCCCCCTCCTCTTCCTTCTCTCCCTCCATCTCCTCCTTCTCCTACATCCTCCTCCTCCTCCTACACACTTGTGTGTGAGAGGCACTACTCCTGCCTGTCACCCCTCCTCCATGACTTGGGGAGATGAGGAAAGGAGAATAAAAGAGACGAAAAGCGATGAAAAATAAGAGAAAGAGGTGAAGACGAGGTCGCGCGGGGGAGGAGAAGAATGCAGAAAGGAGGAGTGGGAGGAAGAAGAGGAGAAGGAAGAGGAAGGGAGAAAGAGGAGGAGGAGGAGGAGGCTACTTTATCGATCGTATTGTGGCATCTTTGTTGTCAAGGTGGTGGTCTACACACACACACACACACACACACACACACACACACACACACACAC
This sequence comes from Homarus americanus, assembly GCF_018991925.1. Taxonomy (NCBI): domain Eukaryota; kingdom Metazoa; phylum Arthropoda; class Malacostraca; order Decapoda; family Nephropidae; genus Homarus; species Homarus americanus. The sequence goes on along the minus strand of NW_024719954.1, from coordinate 55,521 downwards.
ACACACACACACACACACACACACACACAGCCCCAATTTGTAACTACACACAACATACAGAATCCCTCCCTCCTCCCTCTCACCCTTTCTCCTTCTCCTCCTTCCCTCCCTCCTTCCTTCTCTCTCTCCCTCCCACTCCCAGCACCTCACACTAACACACCCTGTACTGTACACACTTAAGACCACACATCACATACAGTACGGTACGGATCGCCTCATTACTAACTAACTAACCATTAACTGTACATATTGACTGAAGAAAATATTATTAAAATTACACAAGAATAATTATTATGCTGTTTGACTCTTTGCTGTCTGTCTGTCTGTCTGTCTGTCTGTCTGTCTGTCTGTCTGTCTGTCTCTCTGTCTGTCTGTGTCTGTGTCTGTCTGTCTGTCTCTGTCTGTCTGTCTTGTCCGTCTGTCTGTCTGTGCGTCTGTGTGCGTCTGTCTGTCTGTTTGTGCGCGTCTTGTCTGTGCCGTCTGTCTGTCTGCGTCTTGTGCGGAGATTGAGAATGTAAATATTGGGGATGGTGATAATTGGGAATGGTAATAATTGGAGAATGGTAGTAAGTGGGAAATGGTAATAATTGGGGAATAGCAATAGTAAAGAGGTAACGATAGCCGGCGAATAGGAATAATTAGATAATAACAATAATTAACAGTATCTAGGGCAGTGTTTGAGGTGACAGTAATTAACGCTAACTGGGTCACTTTGGGTATTGTAATAAGTAACTGTAAATGGAACCAGGGAGAGAGTTAAAAGCTTTTGTCTCCTTTCCCTTTAATTTGCCTCTACTCAACTTCACCTGTCTACCTACCTGTTAAATGACATCATTACGTGTACAGCCTTTACACACACACACACACACATACATACGTCTTTCACAACACGGAAATAAGGTAAGTTAAAGCGAGAAAATTTATAATTGACATCAACATAACCTGATAGACTGACCTGGCGGAAGGAGGAGGAGGAAGGAGAGGAGCTTGAACCCTTGTGAGAGGGGTCGAAGAGGAGGAGGAAGAGAAGAAGGAAGAAAGATAAAGATTAGTAGAGAGAAACACGTAAACTGTAGGGAAAGAAGAAGAAGAAGATGCGACAAGACGTAGGAGAAATAAAAAAAATGGCAAGAAAGGAAGAAAAACGTCATAGTTAAGATAAACCGAGGAGAAGTAAGTATGCTTGATAAAAGGAAGGAGGAAGGAAGGAAGGAAGGAAGGAAGGAAGGAAGGAAGGAAGGACAAAATGGTGATAATTCGGAGGGTGCGGAGGCGGTGGAGGAAGAGCGTGATGATGATGACAGGGGGTAGGGGCGCGGGAAGACGAGGAGCGTGATGATGATAAGGTGTATGGGTGCAGGGAGGAGGGCGGGAGGAGGTAGGAGGGGGTGGAGAGGCTGTTGATACACAAAGGAGTCTCACACAAAAGACTCGACAAAAGAACAACTATGAAACTAATTGTGGAGGTCGATGTGACGCCTTGCCCTACCGCGCCCCTTACGCTTGCTGTTCCCACGCCCTCCTGCGCCCCCTACGCCTGCCTGCACCCACGCCCTCTCGCGCCCCTACGCCTGCTACTACACGGTCTGCACCTACGCCCTCCTGCGCCCCTTAAGACTACCTGAACTCACGCCCTCTGCTGCTGCCACGCCCTTTCCTGCTGCTGCACACGCGCCCTCCCACACCCCTCTCCTGCTGCTGCACACACGCCCTCCCGCGCCATCTCATGCAGCACACACACGCCCACACCCAGGCCGCTTCCAGGTGAGGTGTTTGCACGACCCTCCTCCCCCCCGTGCCAGGTGAAGCCTCGATATAAGACGCCCCTCCTCCTCCTCCTCCTCCTGCTCAATGTGGCATTCCTGGAACCGCGTCACCCGGGAGTCATCTCTGTAACACCTCTTTCTCTTCCTCCTCTCACCATCATCATCCTCTCTTCTTTCTTGTCTCCTCTATCCCCCATCCATTTCCTCCTCCTTCTCCTCCTCTTCATCAACCTCCTCTCCTCTCAGCGCCAACTTCTCTCTTTTAACCCCCCCCCTCTCTCTTTCTCTCTGGAAAACTATTCTCTATCCTCCTCACCTTCTCTTTCTCCACTCCTCTCTCTCTTTATCTTCCTCTTCTCTCTTTTTTCTTCCTCTCCTCTCTCCTCCTCTCCTTCTCCATTCTCTTCTTCTCTTCTTCTCCTCTCTCTTCTCCTCCTTATGCCAGCCAACACTAATCAACTATGTATATTTTGAGGATCATTAAACTACAAGTGTCAGATTTTTCATAAGACGACAGATTTTTCTTATAAGACACCAGATTTTTTTTTCCTTTTAATACTGTCTTTTCTTCTAAGAGGTCAGGTATCGTCAGATTTTCTAATAAGACATCAGATTTTGTCAGATTTTCTCGTAAGACGTCAGATTTTCTCATAAGACACCACATTTTGTCAAATTTTCTCGCAAGACTTCAGATTTTCTTATAAGACACCAGATTTGTCAGATTTTCCCCTAAGACGTAGATTTCCTCCCCACCCCCGCCAGCCCTCCACACTATCCCTATAAAAGCTAAGGTCTACTTTACCAACCCCCCTCTCTCTCTCTTCTTTCCCTCTCTCTCTCTCTCTCTCTCTCTCTGCTCTACGCCCACACCTCCCCTTCCACCACTACTCGCCCGCACCATTGGACGCCCACACAGCAACAACACCCACACAAGACACATCCGGCAAGACTGATAGCCCACTACACGAAAGAGCTCCCAGGTGTAAACAAATAAAACTGGATACCTGGAATTTAGTCACATAATATATATATAGAAACTAGAATGCAAGGTAGTTTTTTTTTTCTCGTATATGTTATTCTATTAAATGTGAACAGGTGTTGATGTTTAGGTAATTAGTAGAGGATTCAGGGGTGCGGTAATACCCTAAAAATAGAGATGGGGAAGTGTATTGTGTTGATAACTACATAGGATGGGTAGAAGAGGAGGAGAGGAAGAGGAGGAGGAGGAGAGGAAGAGGAGGAGGAGGAGAGGAAGAGGAGAGGAAAGGAGGAGGAGGAGAGGAAGAGGTGGAAAGGTAGTAAATATTGGAAGAGAGGGAAGTGAATAGATTGAAGGAAAAGGGAGGAGGCTGTATGGAAAGGAGGAGGAGGAGAGGAAGAGGAGGAAACGTAAAGGATTGGGAGAGAGAGAGAGAGAAGTGAGTAGATCGTAGGAAGGGGCTGTGAAGTTAAGATGTATGGAAGAGGAAGAGAAGTAGGAGGAGGAAGAAGAAGAAGAGTAGAAAGAGGAGGATGAGGAGGAGTAGTAAACATAGTAAGTAGATTGTAGGAAAGAGGAGGCTGTGGGTGGGGGTAAGATGTATGGCGGAGGAAGGAAGAGGAGGAACAGGAAGAGGAGGCGGAAATGTAAAGAAGAAAAGGCAAGAAGCACGGGCCTTAAAGGAAGGAAGAGGCTGAGGAAATGTTCACAGGAATGACAGGGCAATATGTATGGAGGAGGAGGAGGAGGAGGAGGAGGAATAAGAATGCTATTGGGCCTCTCTTAAGTCTACTCCATCCATCCTTCCTTCCTTCCTTCCTCTACAAGACCTTTCCATCCCTCCTTTCCTAACCACCACCTCCTCCTCCCTACCCCCAAAACACCCCTCCTTTCCTCAATCCTCTCCCTACCCCTACCCAGTCCTTCCCCTCCCTCCCTACCCCTAACGATCCCCACCTACCCTACCCCTCCCCCTCCCTCCCATACCCCCAAAACACCCCTCCTTTCCTCATTCCTCTCCCTACCCCTACCCATTCCTTCCCTCCCTCCCCTACCCCTAACGATCCCCACCTACCCCTACCTCCCTCCCCCCCTACCCCCAAAAACACCCCCTTCCTCATTCCCTCTCCTACCCCTACCCATTCCCTTCCTCCCTCCCCCTACCCCTAACGATCCCCCACCTACCCCCCCTCCCCTCCCTTCCCTACCCCCAAAACACCCCCCCTTTCCTCATTCCCTCTCCCTACCCCTACCCATTCCCTTCCTCCCTCCCCTACCTCCCCTCCTCCACCCCCCTCTTGTTTAATGGTCGGTCATTAGATAGACGTATAAATTCAGGCCCGTGTGTTAAGTTCAGACATAAACGGGTTTTGATGCAGACTTGCCGGCACCATTGAGGGGAGGGAGGAGGAAGGAGAGGAGGAGGAAAGGGGAAAAGGATGAGGGGGAGGAAGGGGCTTTAAAGGTGGGGTGTACGTTTTAGGGGCGCTCCTAGCCGACTGAACGGTATCCAATCTCCCTCCCCTCATCCCACCCTCCTCTTCTTCAGCCGGTTAAGGATCCAGGGTTCGTCTAGGTACAGGATTCGTTCAAGGGTTCAGGGTTTGTCTAGGGTTCAGGGTTTCGTTTAAGGTTCATCCAGGTTCAGTTTTCGTGCCGAGATAAAGGTTCTTACTGGGTTCGTTCGGGGTTTGTCCACGTTCGTCCAGGATTCACAGTTCATCAGGGTTCGTTCCTTTCCCTCCTCATTCCTTTCCCTCCCTACCCACCCTCCCTCTTCTCCTCCCCCACCCCCATCTCTCCACACACACACACACACACACACACACACACACACACACACACACACACACACACACACGACAGTACCTACCTGGATGAGTTTCCCAGGTAACGTTTTCTTTGATTTAAGAAAACGTTAATAAAAGATAAAGAAAACGTTGATAAGAAATCTGAGTATATTGTTTTCTGGCCTAATTACATCCACTTCAGGATGAAGGCGTCTGTGACATTCTGGATACTAGTCATGTCGGTATCTTGGGAATGAGGCACGAATGACCTTGCAAGACTGGCTGCAACAAGGCCACACCTGACTACGTTGTTCTCGAACACTCTTACGATTAGGACCCAAATCCGCCGCAAACGGCTCGGGAAGCAGCCATCCTGGACTCCCCGCCCATGGTACGATGTCCTCCGTAAACTTCCTGACTTCTCGTACGTCTACGAAGGTCGGGAACGGGACGTGATTGCTGCCCGTATCATCATCGGGTATGACTTTGCTGAGATTGGTATCCCCATCTGAGCAACGCTCTTGTATGAGAAGACCGACAGCGCACCTTATCCACTACCTCCTAAGATGTCCCCAACACAACGCTTCCGTGACGCCTGCTGGACCACTCCACGACCCTGACGGAGAACGATGATCCTCCCAATACTGGCCAGATATTTTGTAAAATAAATTGTGTTAAGAACATCCTTCCTTCTAGGCTTTAGTGGCCCTTTATAATATTTATACTGTATATACTTTTCACTTTGCAGATGATTCTGGTGTCATTGTACAGGTACTGTGACAGCACTAGGATCCCTTCCTCTATCAAGGAATAAACAATTGAAATTGAAATTGAAAATTATGACCTAAATAATGCCCAGATTTTAATATACATAACCATTTAAAATCTGGGTATCATACAGGGTCGTCAAAAAAGAATACCAGATTTTTCCTTATTAACCATTTAAAATCTGGGCATCATACAGGGTCATCAAAAAAGAATACCCAGATTTTCATACACAGCCAATTAAAATCTGAGCATTTTTTCTGACCACCCTGTATATCTAATGTTCGCCGTGTTAATCTGCTCTATATAACTCCTATAACTAATTCGTATCTCTATGTAACTCCTATAACTAACTCGTATCTCTATATAACTCCTATAACTCGTATCTCTATATAACTCCTGTAACTCGTATCTCTATATAACTCCTATAACTCGTATCTCTCTCCTATAACTAACTCGTATCTCTATTTAACTCATATAACTAACTCGTATCTCTATATTAACTCTATAACTAACTCGTATCTCTATAACTCCTATAATTCGTATCTCTATATACCCTATATACTCGTATCTATATAACTCCTATAACTAACTCGTATCTCTATATAACTCCTATAACTAACTCGTATCTCTCAAACTTATCTGTATCTCTATATAACTCCTATAACTAATTCGTATCTCTATAACTCTATATACTCGTATCTCTAACTCTTATAACTAACTCATGTCTCTATATAACTCCTATAATTCGTATCTCTATATAACCCCTTAACATACCGCTCTCTCCTATAACTAACTCGTATCTCTATATAACTCCATAACTAACTCGTATCTCTATATAACTCCTATAACTAACTCGTATCTCTATATAACTCCTATACCTCGTATCTCCTATAACTCCTATAACTAACTCGTATCTCTATATAACTCCTATAACTAACTCGTATCTCTATATAACTCCTATAACTAACTCGTATCTCTATAACTCCTATAATTCGTATCTCTATATAACCCCTACTAACTCGTATCTCTATAACTCCTATAACTAACTCTGTATCTCTATAATAACTGCTCATTATCTCTATATAACTCTATATCGTATCTCTATATAACTCCATAACTAACTCTATTTCTATATGCTCGTATCTCTATATAACTCCTATAACTAACTCGTATCTCTATAACTCCTATAACTCGTATCTCTATATAACTCTATAACTAACTCGTATCTCTCTCTAATCTCGTCTCTATATAACTCCTATAACTAACTCGTATCTCTATATAACTCCTATAACTAATTCGTATCTCTATATAAACTCTTATAACTAACTCGTATCTCTATATTAACTCTTATAACTAACTCATCTATATAACTCCTATAATTCGTATCTCTATATAACCCCTATAACTAACTCGTATCTCTATATAACTCCTATAACTAACTCGTATCTCTATATAACTCCATAACTAACTCGTATCTCTATATAACTCCTATAACTAACTCGTATCTCTATATAACTCCTATACCTCGTATCTCTATAACTCCTACTAACTCGTATCTCTATAACTCTTATACTTCTGCTCATATCTCTATATAACTCCTATAACTCGTATCTCTATATACTCCTATAACTAACTCGTATCTCTATATAACTCCTATAACTCGTATCTCTATATAACTCCTATAACTAACTCGTATCTATATATAACTCCTATAACTCGTATCTCTATAAAACTCCTATAACTAACTCGTATCTCTATATAACTCCTATAACTAACTCGTATCTCTATATAACTCCTATAACTAACTCGTATCTCTATATAACTCCAATAACTAATTTAACTTTTAATATTTACGATATGTTGAGAATAATGAACTTCATTTAAAATAACTTACTATGTGTGTGTATGTGTGTGTGTGTGTGTGTGTGTGTGTGTGTGTGTGTGTGTGTGTGTGTGTGTATGTCAATGAAGCGATGTGGCGTATTAGAATCATGGGCTTACCTGAAGAATAAACACCCTAACTTGTTTCACTAAACCTAACCTAACCTAACCCTAACTAACCTAACCTAACCTTAGCCTCAAATTAGCGTGTTTAATTATCAGGTGAAATACACTAAGCTAAGGAGTGTCTTATCTTGAGGTGATCCAAAATTATATCCACATATTTTTTGACATTAACATCTCTCTCTCTTCTCTCTCTCTCTCTCTCTCCTCCTCTCTCTCTCTCTCTCATCTCTCTCTCTTACCGGACACAAGGACAATGCTCTAATCTACATCAATAACAGTAAAAATAACAATTACAATAAAAATAACAATAATAACAACAATAACAATAATGGCAGAGGTATGTACAATATATACTGTATGTGTGTAATGCACTGTAATGGCTAAGACAGACGGGTACAGTGAACGCTTGGGGAGTCTTGTATTAACGTTCACTGTAGTTCTCTGTTATGTAACGTTCACTGTAGCTCTCTGTTATGTAACGTTCACTGTAGCTCTCTGTTATGTAACGTTCACTGTAGCTCTGTTATGTAACGTTCACCTTGGCTCTCTGTTATGTAACGTTCACTGTAGTTCTCTGTTATGTAACGTTCACTGTAGCTCTGTTATGTAACGTTCACTGTAGCTCTGTTATGTAACGTTCACTGTAGCTCTCTGTTATGTAACGTTCACTGTAGCTCTCTGTTATGTAACGTTCTGTAGCTCTGTTATAACGTTCACTGTAGCTCTGATATGTAACGTTCCTGCCAGCTCTCTGTACCTACTTCACTGTCTCTGTTATGTAACTTCCTGTGCTCTGTTATGTAACGTTCCTGTAGCTCTGTTATGGTGATGGGATATTAAATTCTTTCCTTATTCTCCCCCTCCTTCTCCCTACCTCCCCCCTCCTTCTCCCTACCTCCCCTCCTTCTCCAACCTCCCCCTCCTTCTCCCTATTCTCCCCTCCTTCTCCCTACCTCCCCCTCCTTCTCCTACCTCTCCCCTCCCTTCTCCCCTCCTCTCCCCCTCCTTCTCCCCTCTCCCTTCCTTCTCCCTACCTCTCCCCCCTCCTTCTCCCTACCTCTCCCCCTTCTGCCTACCTCTCCCCCTCCTTCTCCCCTACCTCCCCCTCCTCCCCTACCTCCCCTCCCTTCTCCCTACCTCCCCCCCCCTCTTCTCCTACCTCTCCCCCCTTCCCCTACCTCCCCCTCCCCCTAACTCCCCTCCTTCTCCCTACCTCCCCCCTCATTCTCCCCTACCTCCCCCTCCTTCTCCCAACCTCTCCCCTCCTTCTCCCTACCTTCTCCCTCCTTCTCCCTACTCTCCCTCCTTCTCCCTACCTCTCCCCTCCTTCTCCCCTACCTCTCCCCTCCTTCTCCCCTCTCCTTCCCTTCCTCCTACCTCTCCCCCTCCTTCTCCCTACCTCTCCCCTCCTTCTCCCTCTCCCCTTCCTTCTCCCCTACCTCTCCCCCCTCCTTCTCCCTACTCTCCCCCCCCTTCTGCCTACCTCTCCCCCCTTCTCCCTACCTCCCCCTCCTCCCCTAACTCCCCCTCCTTCTCCCTACCTCCCCCCCCCTCATTCTCCCCTACCTCCCCCCTTCTCCCTACCTCCTCCCCCCTTCTCTCTTCTCCCCCCCTTCTCCCATACCTCCCCTCCTTCTCCCTACCTCCCCCCTTCCTTCTCCCCTACCTCCCCCTCCCTTCTCCCCTACCTCCCCCTCCTTCTCCCCCTCCCCTCCTTCCTCCCCTCCCTCTTACCGAATCAACTATCCTCCCCACTATCTCTCCTACCTTACCTACCCCTCGACAATCACTCATGCCCTCCCACCCCAGCAACTATCCTCCTCCTCATTAGCTCCTACCCTATCCACCCCACCAATCCCTATACTCTATCCACCTATCAACTATCCACCCCACCAACCCCTTACCCCATCCACCTCACCAAAATCCCCCCATCCCATCCATCCTTCCATTAACCATCCTTCCATCCTCCTTCTTCCCTATCCTGCGGCCCTCCTCATCACGTAGGCTAGGGAGGAGGACGAGGGGATAGTCTGACACACCCTGAAGACACCATCATTATCTTGCTGGTCACAACAACACCATACTCTCTCTCTCTCTCTCTCTCTCTCTCTCTCTCTCTCTCTCCTCTCTCTCTCTCTCTCTCTCTCTCTCTCTCTCTCTCTCTCTCTCTCTTGGGATGGACGGAGGGATTTGGAGGGAGGAGGGAGGGTTTGGAGGGAAGGTGGAGGGAACTGGGAGAGAAAGGTGGTGGGGGAGGGATGGAGGGAAGTTAAGGAGGAGGGGTGAAAAGAGGTTGAAGGAAGGTTAAAAGGATTTGATTGAGGGAGTGGAGGGTACTGGTGGAGGGAAGTTAAGGAGGGGTGACGGAACAGGCGGAGGGGAGGGCAGGTAAAACATGGAGGCAAGCGAATAGGGAGGGAGGGAGGGAGGGAATATTAGATGATCTTTCCTTCTCACTGATACTAGAAGGGAGGAAGGAAGGAAGGAAGGAAGGAAGGAAGGCAAGAAGGAAGGAAGGAGAGGTGGAAGAATAATGAACGATTCACTACCATTGAATGCTAATATCATGAAGAGAGAAGAGAGGAGAGAGAGAGAGAGAAATAAATCCTCCGACATCATAAACAATTCCTGCAGTGAAGATGGACAAGAGGAGGGTCTCTCTCTCTCTCTCCTCCTCTCTCTCTCTCTCCTCTCTCTCTCTCTCTCTCTCACCCTCTTTTCCTCACCCTCCCCTCCCTCCTCCCCCTCCCTCCCCCAGGAGTGGATCTCTTGACCAAGTTATCCTCATGACCTTTGGTGACGTCACGTGACCTTATATCTATGAATCAAATGGTTTTTCGGTGGCAGGTGGGAGTGAGCCAGTGTGTGTGTGTGTGTGTGTGTGTGTGTGTGTATGGCAGGTTATCTTGTGTGTGTGTGTGTGTGTGTGTGTGTGTGTATGCAGGTTATCTTGTGTGTGTGTGTGTGCGTGGGGGAGGAATATATATCATCAAGTATGTATGTATGTACTGTATGTATGTATGTATGTATGTATGTATGTATGTATGTATGTATGTATGTTGGTTAGCTAAGACACACAGGTAACTAATTAACCTACGTTACACTACCCTTTAAGTCTGTACCGTAAATCTGAAAATAATACCAACAAAATCGGTGTTAAAATCGCTCACTCTCGAGGTAAAAATCCCGTCGCCATGGTAACCCAGATTAACGTGTTTTATTTATATAGATATATGAAAAGGTTCAGGGGTTAGGGGGTGGGGAGGAGAGAGGTTTAGGGGGTAAGGGGTTAGGGTGGGGAGGAGAGAGGTTTAGGGGGTAAGGGGTTAGGGGGTGTCGGGGAGGGTAAGAGGTGCGGGGGAGGGGTTTAGAGGGTATGGGATGGGATTAGGGGAAGTAGCGTATGGATTAGGTGGATTAGGGGTCGAGATTAGGGGTCACACGGAATTATCCAACAGGAACTTAAGATAAAACAAACATGGATTATCCCCTGTTGAAGTGATAATAATATTTTAGTCAACCATTATTATTCACTCTATATGTAAATTTATGTAAATGATGCGGGCCCTTTAGTCACCAATACATGACGTCACGACCCTTTTGGCTACTGCACTCCAGACGAGTGGTGAGAAACATGACGTGGGCGCAGTAGGAGTGATGCTGAGGGTAGTGAGAAAGGTATAAGTGAGAGATGTTGTGTGTGTGTGTGTGTGTGTGTGTGTGTGTGTGTGTGTGTGTGTGTGTGTGTGATAAAACAAAGGAAGTATTTCTTTAATAAACTCTATCTTATGTTCTTTTTGGTAGGGTAAATGTAGCTAGAATGATGAATAATTCCCATATGGGTCTTAGTCATTTTAAAAAGTATCGTTCAGTTTTCTTTAGTTACACCTTAATGGTCATTCATTTTCTAATAGCCATCTTCCGTTTTCTTTCAGTACATCGATGTGTGACTATAATAGATGTATTTGGTTTAATAATAATAATAATAGTAATAATAATAATAATAATAATAATATCTCTTCCTCCCCTCAACACTATTCACCTCCCCCACACTATTCACCTCCCCCACACTATCTACCCCCACACTACCAAGATGACACAAGGGGTAGGTTCACACTGGTTCCCCTAATAAACATATTGATGGCCACCTCCCAGTAACCATACGCTGTAAAAACTCTCTCTCTCTCTCTCTCTCTCTCTCTCTCTTTTGTTTTCTCTTCCGATATACATTTTTTAAAGGCAATATGCAAATTCGATAAGAAATAACAGAAGAAACAAGATTATGATTACAGGTTGTTGAAAATGTTGAAGTATGATTACATTACGATTACACAGATATAAATTATTTCGATTACAATTACGATGATGAATACACCGTAATCGTAATCAATTAGGAATATAAGATCAGGTTTATAATCAGCGCTATGCATGTGTTCATCAGTGTGTTCGAGTGAAAATAATTTATTATCACCTGCCCCCCCGCGCGAACACACACACACACACACCCATCCACCACCCCCCACACATCCATCCACCACCCCCACACATGCGTCCACCACACCCCACACATCCATCCTACCCCACATCCATCCACCACCCCCACACATCCATCCACCACCCCACACATCCTCCACCACCCCCACACATCCATCCACCACCCCCACACATCCACCACCCCACACACCCATCCCACATCCATCCACCACCCCACACACCATCCACCACCCCACACACCCATCCACCACCACACACCCATCACCACCCCACCCTTATCCACCCCACACACACCCATCACCACACTCATACAACACCAACTTACCCCCCACCACCCACATGCCTCTCCACCACTACCCTCCTCCACCCCCCACACACCACCCATCAACACACCAACACACTCCTAATTATTTCTTGAAACAGAGTCTTACCCACACACACACACACACACACTTTCTGTACTCGTCATGACTTTTCCCCCGTTTTAAATACTCTCACTCTAACAAAAGACCTAGGCCGCGTCCTCTCCACTCACACACACACTCACACACACTCCTCCACACACTCCACTCACTCCTTTACACAGAGATAATTATGGCCGCGTGTTTGAGGGGGGGGGGGAATGTTTGACTGAGGCTCAACTAGAGACAAACGCCTCATCAGTGACTCCTTCTTCATTGTCTGCCTTCCAAAGCCCTTTATGTTCGTCAGGTCGTAACTAAACCTTTTTCATTTTTTTTCCGGGAACAAGTGTTTTTTTTTTTTTGGCATTTTTGTTCCTATTGGGTGTATTTTAGTTGCTCATTTTGGTTTTAATTCCAGACTACTTGTGTTGTATGTATGTATGTATTGTTACGAGTTGGGGATTTAGAATATAGTTATACGTCTACCCAGATCCCAACAGGTAACAAAAAAACAAAACAAAGACAATCGGACTATAAAAGGGTAGACAAAGGATGGGAGTTTTCGTTGTGTATAATAAAGTACCATAAATCCCTTAACAAAATATTCAGCTTATAAATTACCCTTAACCAAACTTAACCTAAACATTAACAGTATATACATATTAATAAAACATAAAACAATCTTGAAGCAAGTGGACGTGGGGAGGCAATACAAGATACAAATACTTAAGTGAGGAGCTGAGATGGCTGACGAGTAAGGCTGAGTATTGTAGAAGACGGTAGGTAGTCACTGTCCGTAGGTTTAGAGGATAGATGATCCTGTGGTCACTTCCCAGAGCCAAGTGCTCTCTCCTCGAATTGGAGCTCACAAAGAAGACTTGGAGGAAGTGACGCAACAACCAGGATATGGAGAAGGGAAACCCCGGAGTGTTAACTAAGACGAGTCATACTCGTGTCTCGTCCCTAGATGGCGTTGCTCGTGGTGCTGGGTAGGTAGATCAAGACAATAGATGGCGTGGTTCGTAGTGCTGGGTGGAGGGGTTCGTAACAGTATGTATGTATGTATGTATGTATGTATGTATGTATGTATGTATGTATGGACAGTATGTAGTTAAATTCTGCATTATCACCTGTTTGTTTTTATAGTTCTACGTCACCTACTCTCCCTCAACACCACCTACCCTCCCTCACAGCACCTTCTCCCCCTCACACCACCTACTCTCCCTCACAGCACCTTCTCTCCCTCAACACCACCTACTCTCCCTCAAAAACACCTACCCTCCCTCACAGCACCTTCTCCCCTCCACACCTACCCTCCCTCACAGCCCTTCCTCTTCCTCCTCAACACCACCTACTCTCCCCCTACAACACCCTACTCCCTCACCACATTCCTCCCCTAACACACTCTCCCCTACTCCACCCACTTCCTCAAAACCACCTACCCTCCCTCAAAACCACCCTACTCTCCCTCAACACCACCTCTCTCCCCTCAACGCCACCTCTCCCTTAACACCACCTACTCTCCTCAACACCACCCTACTCTCCCCTCCCTACCATCCCCTCAGCACCTTCTCTCCCTCAACACCACCTCTCCCTAACACCACCTACTCTCCTCAACACCACCTACTCCCCCTTAACACCACCTACTCTCCCTCAACATCACCCCTACTCTCCTAACCACCTACCTCCCTCAACACCACCCTCTCTCCCTCCTCTCCCCCTACCCCAACTTCCACCCCTCTCCCTCAACACCAACCACCTACTCCCTCAACACCACCTACTCTCCTCAACCACCCACCAACACCACCTACTCAACATCTACCTCCTCAAAACCACCTACCTCCTCAACACCACCCAATCAACCACCTACTCTCCCTCAACCCACCCTCCCACCCCACCTACTCTCCTCACACCACCTACTCCCTCAACACCACCTTTCTCACACTCACCTTCTCTCCCTCACACCACCTACTTCCTCAACACCACCTACTCTCCCTCAACACCACCTTCTCTCCCTCCACCACCTTCTCTCCTCACACCACCTACTCTCCCTCACACCACCTTCTCCCTCCACATACAGTTCACTAGTTCACACACTGTTGCCAATTCAGTATCAAACCTCACCCAGACGAATAATTTAGAGATATACAGTATAACTTGTGAGGGAAGGGTAGGGGTAGATGAGGTAGAGATGAGAATAGGGTGGAATTGGGAAGTGTGGAATGAGGGTAGGATGGGACTAGGAGTAGAGGTGAGGGTAGGAGTAGGTTAGGGTAAGGACAGGGGTGAGGTAGGAGTGGGGTAGAATGAGATTAGAGGATAAGTGGGGAGTTGGGATGGAATGAGGTAGGTGGGAGTAAGGAGTAGGGAGGGAGTGGGGTAAGAGATGGGTGGGAGTGGGAGATAGATGGGTTAGAATGAGGTGAGATGGATGGAGTTAGGGAGTAGGGGAGTAGGGAGTGGGGAGTAGGATGGGAGTAGGTAGGTGAGGAGTAGATGGGAGTGAGAGTAAGGTGGGGAGTGGGGTAGAGATGGAGTAGGGGGAAGATGAATGGGAGGTAAGATGAGATGGAGTAGGGAGTGGGAGTAGGTTAGGAGTGGGTTGGGGAGTAGGGTGGGAATGGGATGAGGTGAGAGTGGGGTAGGGTGGAGTTAGAATGAGATGGGGAGTGGGAGTAGGAGGAGCAGAGGAGTGGAGTAGGAGTGGGGATGGGAGTGGGGTGGGGAGTGGGGAGTAGAGATGGGGTGGGAATGAGATTAGGGTAAGTGTGCACGACATTTTATCTTTGAGACATACCATAGTCCTGTCTCAAACACAGCAACACGACAACTTCCACACAACAACGACAACTTTCCCCACAGCAACACGATATTCCCACACAACACAACTTCCACCACAGCAACACAACTTTCACCACAGCAACAAGACAACTTTCCCCACAGCAACACAACACAACTTCTACCACAGCAACACAACTTTCACCACAACAACACGACAACTTTCTCCACAGCAACACGATATTCCCCCACAGCAACACAACTTCCACCACAGCAACACAACTTTCACCACAGCAACACGACAACTTCCACCACAGCACGCAACAGCAACACAGACTTCCACCGCAGCAACGACAACTTTCCTCACAGCAATACAACTTCACAACACCACTTCCCACACAGCAACGTGACCTTCACCACAGCAGCACGATATTACCCCACAGCAACACAACTTCCACCACAGCAACACAACTTTCACCACAAGCAACACGACAACTTTCCCACAGCAATACAACTTCCACAACAGCAACGCAACTTCCACTACAACAACACGACAACTTCCACCACAGCAACACAACCTCCACACAACAACACAACACAACCCACCACAGCAACACAACCCACCACAGCAACACGATATTCTCCACAGCAACAACTTCCACCACAGCAACACAAATTTCACCACAGCAACACAACTTTCACCACAACAACACGACAGCTTTCCCCACAGCAGCACGATATTCCCCACAGCAACACAACTTCCACCACAGCACACGACACTTCCACCACAGCTCCACCACAGCACAACAACTTCCCCACAGCAAACGCCTTCCCACAACAACTTCCACAGCAACAACAACCCACCACAGCAACACGACAACTTCCACCACAGCAACACGACAACTTTCCCCACAGCAACACGATATTCCCCACAGCAACACAACTCCACCCACAGCAACACAACCTCCACCACAGCAACACCACCACAACACAACCTCCACCACAGCAACACAACCTCCACCACAGCAACACAACACACCACACAACAACACAACCTCCACCACAGCAACACAACCTCCACCACAGCAACACAACTTCCACCACAGCAACACAACCTCCACCAACAACAGCACAACCTCCACCACAGCAACACACCCCACCACAGCAACGACCTCCACCACAGCAACAGTGGCCGACGACAACTACCACACATATATGTAAATAACTCACAGATTAGGCAGAAAAAACTTTGGCAATCAGGATTCCTAAGTCGAGTGGGGGGGGGGAGGGGAGGGGAGGGTGGTGGGGAGGAGAAAAGGATGAGGGAGAGAAGAAAGAAAGGTGAGGAGATGGGACAGGAGGAAGAAGGATAAGGAGAGGAGGAGGGGGAAGGGTAGAGTAGAGGGGGGGGGTGAAGGAGGGAAGAGATAAAGAGAGGGGGAGGAGAGCACGAGGCGAATGTAGGTAAAGATGGTGGGATAAGTAAGAGAGAGAGAGAGAGAGAGAGAGAGAGAGAGAGAGAGAGAGGAAGGTGGGTTGGTCGGTTAATAAGACGAAATCCACTTGACATCATCAAACAACCATTAACTATTATCCACTACTGTACAACTTCTTCACCATGAACTCTGACCTTCCTAAGATGGATGGTGGTGGTTAAGACAACACCTCCTCTTGGCTTCCCCCAGTTACGTTTTTGTTTTTTTATCCTCGCTACCAAGAGATATGGGTGGTACGAAAGCGCTCTTGATTTTAGTGCCAAGGTATTTTCAGTGGTTACAACGCTCGAGTCCCGTTCTAAATGTAGCTGGTTCGATCCCCCCCTTTGAACACTCACTAACTAACTTGACAGCTCAGCAACATATGTAATCCAGGTTATAACATCATGAAGGATCAGCTCAGTCTTGTGATGGCGATTTTTTTTTCTTTTTACTCAATGTAAGTTAAATCTTGTCAAGCATAAAAAAAAATAATAAAGTTCACCGTACGACTAACAATGTCATTTGCTTGTTTCTCTCCACCATCCACGTTGAGCCGCCACAGCTAACACTATAAACATGACTTGGCTCCTTTATACTCTAAAAGATAAAATGTAAGTATTTAAACACACATTTTATTTATTTTTGTTAAGTTGAGGACAAGTTGGGCAGCGGTGTGATAAGGTCCCAACACCCCGGGGAGGAGGAGGAGGAGGAGGAGGAGGAAGAGAGCTTTTTGTGGGCAGTCTTGTTGAATTTCCGGGGCCTTGGCTCCTCCACTCTGACGAACGAACTCTTGTGTGTCTGGGACGTATTCTCTAATTAACGTCATTCTATTTCTATTTTTTTTTTCATGTCCGTTTTCTGAATTACTCTTTGAAAATTAAAAAAAAAATTAGGTCCTCATTATCAGATATTGTTCTGGAGAATTTAATTTTCACGGACTTTACGAGAATACTGTACCACGTTCTAAGTTTCTTTACATGGGTGTTGTTGTTGCCTGACGGGGCCTCCCAGCCTACCCTGGTCGAGAGCTTGTACTGTACGGGAGGCATCAGTGCTCACGGGACTCAGTACAGTATACGCACATCTCCATGATTCTTACCCGCGTTTATCACCCCTAATGCAGCCTTTCTTCCCTGACTGACAGATACTAATTCATCCTGCACGCTACCGGCCCCCTGACGCCATGGGGTCCCTCACTGCAGCCCCACCTCGTTTAGTGATGAGGATCTTAACCCCCTCCCCCCCCCCTCCCCTCGTAAGAGCCAGTTAGGGAGGCTGTATCATTTGTATCAAGGACATCTTAAGACGAAGGTAACAGGAAGCTGGAGTATACCTGGGTGTACCTGAGTGTACCTACTGTAAGTGCACCTGGGTGTACCTGAGCGCACCTGTAATGGTTATAAAAATCATTTCAGGATATTAAAAAAAAGCAGAATCACATCCTCACGACTGACACAGATTTCCACAATTCTCTTCAACACTCGACGTAAATGACGGCGAAGCGACACATTTAAAAGCTGACAGAAAGAATTAAAACTCCAATTTTTCCCGGCG
>NW_024719954.1:0-35000 GCF_018991925.1 Homarus americanus | reverse complement strand
ACATACTCACACAACAAAAATATCCTACTCAACTCACTCCCTATTCAATACTACATCGTTCTATCCCATATTTGAAGCACTATCCACTCATCATCTCTTGACAACTATTCTCCACGACCTTCTCTACCCACAGGTGAAGTCCCTTTCTCTCTCTCTCCCTCCCATTCTCTCCTCCCTCCCTCCCTCTCCCTCTCTCCTCTCTCTGGTCCTATTCAGATCAGACCCTCTTCAAACCTCACTCACCCTCTCCTTCCCTCCCTCCCTCTCCCTCTCCCTCCCGCCTTCCGTCTCCTTCTCTCCCCCTCCCTCCTCTCTCTCAGTCATGCTCTCCAACTCTCCTCCACCATCACCATGCATTATTCACTACTGTATCTTCATGAATATATTTTGTGTATGTATGTATGTATGTATGTATGTATGTATGTATGTATGTATGTATGTATGTATGTATGTATGTATGTACTGTATGTATGTATGTATGTTCTATTTTCACTTTCTTATTTTTTTCATTTGGATATTTTTTTTAATGGGTATTTTTGGGTATTTCTTTTTCCTTTCTTTTTATTTGTCTTTTATTATCTATCTATTGTTATTTTCTATTATTTTAATTTCTACAGTCTATTGTTTCTATGTAGTTGTATTTATTTAGGTATTTTAATCGTATTTTCTTTTGTAGTTTATTTCAGTTTTTCACATCCATTTATCTTATTCGTTCATTTTTTTTGTTTATTCATTTGGAAATTTTATTAATTTATTTCTGGATAATATTTAATTTATCTATTTAATTTTCATTTTCTTGATTAATTAATTTATTTTGTTTTTAATTATTTATATCCATTTATTATTTTATCATCTAACTTAACATATTTATTTAGTATTGAAGAATTTGTTTTTCTTCAATGTATAATAATTGTGTTTCATGTCTATAATTATCAAGCTATTCACAACTAATTACTCTTATAGTCATTAATTTTCTAAGTTACATTTTTTAAGTTTGATAATAAAAAACATTATTAAACATGTAACTATTTTTTTTAGTCACAGGAATTTAATAAAAAAAAAGTGAAATGGTTTAACAAGAGACATTCGTTCAAGTGGTCGTGACGTCACTAGAGGGAATGATTACAGGCTATACATTAAATCTTGGGGGTCTACATAATTGCTTAGCTCCAGTTATCGCTATAGTTCTAATATAATCTACAAAAAAAAATAATGTCAACCTCTATAATTCTATTTGTTCCCTAAATTGATAATATTTTTTAGATTTTAATTAAGTTCTATAATATATTCTTCAATTCCTATAATGTGAAACGCTCGGGCCAACAAACCTCTATTGACGTCACGCTGTATAAATTGCCTATTGGTTATTTCTAATTTTTCTTGTTCCTTTTTTTTCAACATGATTTAAACGATAATTAAGCCACTATTTTTATTTAATTTGCCAAGTTTTTTTTAATCGTTTTATGAGAGGCGTAAATATCAACACATAAATATGGAACTTGATTTGACTTTTCAATTATCGTTTTTGTTTTTGTTTTTAATTGCCAGACACGAGAGAGTCAGCCAGGGCGAGTAAGGTCATTAAGCAGGGGTGAGGTGACCTTAACTCTCCTGACGTCACTCTACGTCGTCTGGCAGGGTTTAGTGACCTTTACTCTCTGACGTCACTCTAGGTCATCTGGCAGGGTGTGAGGTGACCTTAACTCTCCTGACGTCACTCTACGTCGTCTGGCAAGGTATGGTGACCTTTACTCTCCTGACGTCACTGTAAGTCATAGTGACCTTTATAAACATGACGTCACTCATGTACGTGTTATGAATACTCCATAAAAGCACATTTATAATAGACTAGCGTTACCGTGTGTCCGGGTAAATGTCTGCGTGGGTGTCTGAGTGAATGTCTGAAATGAGTGTCTGAAAGGCTATTTCACGCTGTAATATATATCATCATCACTACAAGAGGAAAAACAACATCAGTAGATCCATCCAAGTCTGTTGTGGGGGGTCGAAGGTCAAGGTCACTGCTGAAAATCACAGGTCAGAGAGGGCCAGATGACGTCATGCGGAAGGTGGGGGGAGGGAGAGGTGGAAGTGGTGGGGTGGGGGAGTAGTGGGTGGGGGGGTAGGGGTGGGGAGTGGTGAGGTGGGGAGGTGGGTGGGGGGGGGGGGGTGGGTGGGGGGAGTAATGAGGTGGGGGTTGGGGTAAATGGTAGTGGGGAGTGGTGGGGAGAATAATAGTCACTCGCCGTCACTTCTCGTCACTCACACATAAACATTAGGAATTTATCGTTTAATACATTTCAATGGTATATTTCTTTGTTATGTATAGAGCAGTTCTTATCTCACCTGTGTACCTGTCGGGCTGACTTAATGACTGTGTAGGTTAGGTGCAATGAGTTCAAGTGCTGGGATTATAATCTGACACAGAGAGAGAGAGAGATAACTATCATCACAATGCCTTAATGGAATCCCCATGGTGACAGGGACCACCTCGTAAGACCAGCACCGTGAGACACTGTTCGATCCCCCTCTCTCTTTTTTTTCTCTCTCTCTCTCTCTCTCTCTCTCTTCTCTCTCTCTCTTCATTAAGGTGGACCTGAGCTTGGAGGGGCTGTGCTTCTCAAGGGAATTATTATGTCTGAGTTCTTTAGTACATTTGGGGCGTGTAGCACCGTGATGAACAAAGTGAACACGAGTGAAAGTGGCACTAGTTATCGTGATGAACAAAGTGAACACGAGTGAAAGTGGCACTAACAAATTGAACACGGGTGAAAGTGGTATTTGAGTTATTGTAAACAAAGTGAACATGATTGAAAGTGGCACTAGTTATCGTGATGAACAAATTAAATTGAAAACACAGATAAAAGTGACACATACATATCACACACACACACACACACACACACACACACACACACACACACACACACACACACACACACACCAACATAATGAACACTGTGGTGAAAAATGAACATTATGAACAAAACCAAAAAAACTGAACAAACCAACATAACCAAATCATGTTATCTAACGACACCGATACTTAAGATAACTTAATTAATTATACCGAGATAACAAACAGTAATGGCGTCTCTTTTTATTGCCGGGAAAATAATCGCCGTATGTATGAAAATTATAACTATCTCCTGTAGTTCCTGTGGGAATATCGCCAGTGTTTATCGCCGAGATTACTTCTGACGTATAGAGATTAACACCAAGTTATATATTTCTCGTGGGATATCTCTATTGTCTCTGTATTGCCAAGAGATTATTTCCTATAACTGTGACTATTTTATCGTAATTCTTATGAAATATTTCCGTTGTTTTTTTTTTCCATCGCCGAGAGATTATTTCCCTATATATAATGATTATAAAAATACCATCATCTTCTATCACCCAAAAAACATTTCCTTAAAGACTGTAGCCATCATCTCCTATACTTGAGCGATGTCTCCACTCTTTCATCATCTCCGAGAAATCAATTCCTCTCACGTGTGGAGATTGGACGCATCTCCTGTAAATTCTCCTGATATATAGCCTCTCTCTTTTATAGCCCAGAAATTATTTCCCATCTCCCCGTGTAAAGTATTTCTCAGTCAGGTGTTCTCAGAAAAAGGTATTGGTAATGTTTCGACGATATATTTTTCTGGGCCAAGGTCATTAGGGTAGAGAGAACGGTGTACTGAGAGCCAAGATCAAAGGGTGTGTGTGTGTGTGTGTGTGTGTGTGTGTGTGTGTGTGTGTGTGTGTTTCTTCATACATAACGACAGTACGATGACACGTAAACCACTACACAATAAACACTCAGTAATAATAATAATAATAATAATAATAATAATAATAATAATAATAATATATAATAATAATAAATAATAATTTATAATAATAATAATAATAATAATAATAATAATAATAAAACAATAACAACAACAATAACAACAGGAAAGAGTAATAACAGAAGAACAAGAGAAATGAATATTCAAGGTAGGCAGACAAGTCGAGGACCTCACACCATCTGGGGAACACACCGGGTCATAACTCACCCAAATATTAAAGGAAAACACTGCTAACTTAACCCGTATGAGGTGTTGTTGGTCTTTACCGAGTGTTATCACGAGGCACTGTTGTTTCTTCAGGCTTATGAGGTACACACACACACACACACACACACACACACACACACACACACACACACACACACACACACACACACACACACACACACACACACACACACACACACATTTCTTGTCCCACTCAACTCTCTCTGATCATCATCGTGACCTCGTCTGTCAGTCTAGGGATAAAGCTGTTACACCATCCTCACTACCTCACCTTCTGCCACCTGAGATCCTTCGTCTACAACTTGCTCCTCAACACCAAGCTCATGCGACCTCCCACACACCACTATAACAACAGTCCCATTCCAACCATTGCCAAAATCATCAATGAGTCGTAAATAACTTGTTTGTTCACTATATGTTTCTTCTCATTTTGAACTGTATGTGTTCTGAAAGCCTTTGTTCACCAGTCGCCTCCCCTATATCACTGTATGTTATTTAAATATACCACTTATGTCATTTGTGTATTTCACCTATTGGCTGTTGTATTTTTTTTATTTTACAGATTTTGTCTCCTATATTTTTTTTAATAAATCATTAATTATTTATTATTATTATTATTATTATTGTTATTATTATTATTATTATTATTATTATTATTATTTATTATTATTAATAATATTATTATTATTATTATTATTATTATTATTATTATTATTATTATTATTATTATTATTATTATTATTATTATTATTCTACACTAGCGTCAAGTAGCGACCAAAACAATGAGGAACACGACCCTCCATCCTCCTGAGAGCGAGCGAGACCCGCCATGAATACACTTCCTCATATTAAATGTTCAAGTGAGGAGGCGGTACGTGTTCTCCGGCTCCTGCCAGGCTGGTCGACTCTACCAGCTTGTTCTTTTAGTGGCGGGGAGCAGAGCCATGGGGTGTGTGGTGAGGAGGCAGAGCCATGGGGGTGTGTGGTGGGGAGCATTATCCTACCCTACCTGGGGACACGAGAAAGCATCTAGGTAGAGTCTCAATTTGTACCATCTTGTTTGTCACCTTTGAATAGCAGCTTAAGACGACACTGTACCCAGGAGGGGCGCCTACACACACCAGGTGCCACACTCGTCAGACCTTTTGACTTAACTGACGCTCAAAATATATATATAGCAGTTCATGTGTGTTAATCGACTAAATTATATATATATATATAGAGAGAGAGATGTGATAATCGGTTATATATTTGTGCTAATTGACTAAATACATTGTAATTGAGGTTAGTTAGAACACTGTGGCTTTTTTTTGTTCTTTAAATACGTATACATACAAAGAATTCACTACCAGGCGACACTGACAGCCCTACTCTGCTGCATCGTCGGTGTGAAGTTATCAGCCATTCAGATTACCATAAGCTCTCAAATAGCCAATCGAGGGACACGTTTATCATAGGGACGTTCTGATTGGCGAGGTTTCTAAGTTTCGGTGATCAGGTAGGGAGATATTATCCACCCGTGTGTCTCCAGGTAGAGATGGGGTGGGAGGGGAGGGAGGGGGAAGGGAGAGGATTTTATTATTTTTTTTTTTTTCATCATTAAAATCATGGAGGAGACAGAAGGTGGCAAGACCCAAGGAGCAGCCAGCAGGGAATGGTGGTGGTGGTGGTGGTGGTGGGAGGTGTTGAAGAGGCGGTGGAAGTGTTGAGGTGTTAGGAGGAGGAGAGTTGGGACGAGAGAGGGAAAGTGTTTGTGGAAAGAGAGGAGGAATGTTGGTGGGAGGAGGAGAATGTGGTGGAGAGGGAGGGTGATGGTGGAGAGGGAGAATGTTGGAGAGGGAGAGGTAGAGAGGGAGAGGTTGGGGTGGAAGGCAGTGTGGGAGAGGCAAGTGTTGGTAGAGGAGAGGGGAGAGCAGCAGTGTTTCGTGGAGAGCGGTGTTGGTGGAGAGGGAGTGTTGGTGGAGAGGGAGAGTACTGGGAGGATGGTGAGGAGGGTGTCTGCCAATGATGATCTCCCATTAGTGAAAGATAACAAGAAGTCTGCCAGTGGTGGAATAGCATAGAGGGTATCTGCCATCGATGATAACAGATATTGGCAATGTCTATCCCATCGTCTGCCATTAGTATAGATGGGGGCTTATTACTTACCAACCTACCTACCACCCCCTTCCCACACACCCTCCCACCCTCCTCCCCACGCACCTACCCTCCCCACACACACCCCTCCCCACACACCCTCCCCACGCACCTACCCTCCCACACACCCCCCTCCCTCCTGCACGCCCTCCCCCCACGCCCTCCCACCCTCCCCACCACACACTCACTACCAAGTTGCCAAAATACATTATACTACCTACCATACACTCTTAAGAACATAAAAATATAAGAAAATAAGGAGTCTGCAAAGGCCGGTTGGCCTGTGCATGGCAGCTCCTGTCGAGGTTACTACCACTCTATCATCCATGAATCTATCTAGCCTTTGAAATCCTCTGAGTTCCTGCACTAACTACAGTTGTTATGCTTGTTCCACTCGTCCACCACCCCATTTGTGAACCAGTTTCTTCCCATCTCCTCCTAAACCTAAATCATCCACTTGAATCCGTTGCCCGAGTCCTATCCTGCTCGATATTATAAGAACTTTATCTATATCCCTTTATTGATTCCTTTCACCCACTTAAATACTTCTATCATATCTCCGCACTCTTCGTCTTTCTAGGGAATGCAAGTTAAGTTTCTTTAACCTATCCTCTTATACGCTATACTATTACATAATCCCAGGCAGTTCTCAGATCTCCCAGCGTTAACTTCCCAGAATTCCTTAGCTCCTCAAACACGGTGAGATTTCGGGAAATTCAGTCACGTGTCCAGTGGTGCCTAGTTACTGTGAATCCTCGAGTTCTGGTTAATGTTTTCAAGGGTATAAATACCTACTTTAGATTATATATATATATATATATATATATATATATATATATATATATATATATATATATATATATATATATATATATATATATATATATATTTATATATACGATGAGTTATTGTAAGTAAACGGATTTATATAATAATTTATGAAAAGTTGTAACATACGAGAAGAAGAAGAAGAAGAAGAAGAAGAAGAAGAAGAAGAAGAAGAAGAAGAAAAGAGGAACATTCAGAGATCCCCCCTGATGACCCTAACAAGATCTGAGTCAACACCTTCCTGAACACCTTCTTCACGGTGCCTCTGTCTTGGCTCCTTCCTCTCTACCTCCTCTACCTCTCTACCCTCCCTCCCCCCTCTCACCCCCACCCTCACGCCTCTCTTTCTCCTCTCTTTCTTTGTCTCTCTCCTCAAAGAAGCAGGAGAGAGGGAGGACCGGTTCCTCTCTCTCTATCCTACTTTATTTTGAGGTGAGAAAGAAAAAGAGAGACGAGAGAGATAGTCAGAGAGATAAAGCAAGAAATATGAGATAGTATTTCATCACTGATCTACCTATTATCACTACGTTTATAGGCAATACATACATACATACATACATACATACATACATACATACATACATACCTCTCTATATTGCCTTTTAAATCTCTAACACCTGTACCAAGACGCATGAGACAGGTAAATAAAGATCTCCTGCCTCTACTAATCACCCCACACGCCGTAGCTGTATGTAATGCGGGCAGGTTAGGTTAGGTTAGGTTAGGTTGGGTGTGGTGGTTGTCAATTGGTCTTTGTTCGCTAGTGTGTGTGTGTGTGTGTGTGTGTGTGTGTGTGTGTGTGTGTGTGTATGTGTGTGTGTGTGTGTGTGTGTGTGTGTGTGTGTGTGTGTGTGTGTGTGTGTGTGTGTGTGTGTGTGTGTGTTATGTTTATGTGAACGAATACACTCATACAAAGACTCTCCTCCGACCTCCTTGACTGTCTCCTCTCACCTACTCCCTCCTCCCACATTGACCCTCACCCCCACAAAGCACTCTTCCTTTCTTCTCCTCTCCCATTACTCCTCCCTCCCCAGCTTCTTCCCCAGACCCTCCCTCCCTCCCCCAGTCACCCTCCCCAGTATCCTCCCTTCACCCCCTCCCCAGCACCCTCCCCTCACCTCCCTCCCCCAGTACCCCCCAGTATCCTCCCTGTAGAATCCCTCCCTCCCCCAGTACCCCTCCTCTCCCCAGCACTCCCCTAGCACCTCCCCAGTACCCTCCTCTCCCCAGGCTCCTCCCCCTCCCCAGTACCCTCCCCCAGTACCCTCCTCCCCCTCCCCCAGTGCACCCTCCTCTCCCAGCCTCCCTCCCTTCCCTCCCCAGTACCCTCCCTCCCGAGTACCCTCCTCTCCTGCACCCTCCCCCCAGTACCCTCCCCTAGTACCTCCTCCCCAGTACACCTCCCCCAGCACCTCTTCCCAGCACCTCCCCAGTACCCTCTCCCCAGTTACCCTCCCTTCCCCCAACACGTAAACCTCCACCAGCCATGTTTGTGAAAGGGCGGCTTTTTTGACTCTTACCACTGGCTAAAATTATAGAGTTGGTAAATGCTGCTTAACTGCTGTTTGTGTGTGTGTGTGTGTGTGTGTGTGTGTGTGTGTGTGTGTGTGTGTGTGTGTGTGTGTGTGTGTGTGTGTGTGTGTGTCACTACTCAGTCTTTGTCTCCTGGACCGTCTATATCCTTTGCTCAACCAACTGTCTCTTCCTTTGTCTCTCTCAATGTATTTGTGAGTTTTGTTGTTGTTGATGTCCATCTCTCTCCCATTTCTCCATTCTCTATAAATTAGATTTTCTGTTGTGTGTGTGTCTGTCCCTCAGTTCCTCCCTTCCGTCAACGTGTGAATGGCCGGAGCATGGCAGCACAGTGTACGTGTAAACAGTCAAATATGGATGTGTGTGACCATAGACTCGTATTTATCTCTGTAGGGACACTGTCAGGTGGGCCCCACAGTCCTCATGGGCCCCAGTTCATTAGGCCCTAACTTAAACTAACCATTACATTACATCTAAAATTCTAGTGGTTCGAAAATCCTAATATTCTACCTCCCAAATCCTAAATAGCCCCAAATCCTAATAGCTCCAACTTCAAATCATAATAGCTCCCCACCTCCAAATCCTAAATAGCCCCCACCTCCCAAATCCTAAATAGCCCCACCCCCAAATTAATAGCTCCCCACCTCCCAAATCATAAATAGCCCCTACCTCCCAAATCTAAATAGCCCCCACCTCCAAATCATAAAGTCTTAACTCCCAAATCATAATAGCCCCCACCTCCCAAATCATAAATAGCCCCCACCCCAAATCATAAATATTCCCCACCTCCCCAAATCATAATAGCCCCACCTCCCAAATCATAAATAGCCCCCACTCCCAAATCATAAATAGCCCCCCTCCCAAATCCTAAAAGCCCCCACCTCCCAAATCCTAAATAGCCCCACCTCCCAAATCCTAAATAGCCCCACCTCCCAAATCATAATAGCTCCCACCTCCCAAATCATAAATAGCCCCCACCCCAAATCATATATAGCACTCCACCTCCCAAATCCTAAATTTACTTCCCAAATCCTAAATAGCCCCCACCTCCCAAATCATAAATAGCCCCACCTCCCAAATCATAAATAGCCCCAAAAGGTTCTGACTGCGCCTCTACACCCCAGGCTATGCAATTCTACATCATTATTATCATTATTTCTTCATTATTCATCATCATTGTCATTATTTCTTCATCATTTATCATCATCGTCATTATTTCTTCTTCATTTATCATCAGTCATAATTTCTTCATTATTCATCATCATTGTCATTATTTCTTCATCATTTATCATCATCGTCATTATTTCTTCTTCATTTATCATCATTGTCATAATTTCTTCCTCATTCATCATCATTGTCATTATTTCTTCATCATTTATTATCATTGTCATTATTTCTTCATCATTCATCACCATTGTCATTATTTCTTCATCATACAAGGAACCAATCCCTCATACAGCTGCAGAGAGAGAGAGGGGGGGGGAATAGCTCAGAATATACAATGATGACGGACAACTATAAGAAATTCCTATCTTCCTCTCCTTTCTTATTTCTCCCATCTTTCCCTCCATTTCCTCCCTCCCTTCACAATCCTTTCTTTTCTCCTCCCTTCCTGCCCTTCCTCCTCTCCTTAGTTACGAAGAAAGAGAGAGAGAGACACAAAAACACACGCCCATCATCTCCAATTTCACCCCAAGAAGGAAAAATTGTGAAGGGTGGAGAAGGGGGCTGTCGCTTCGTACCGTATCCCTATTTTGAGCGACATATCCCTATTTTAAGCGCCACATACCTATTTTAAACGCCATATCCCTATTTTAAACGCCATATCCCTATTTTGAATACCATATCCCTATTTTAAGCGCCACAGCCCTATTTTAAGCGCCACATACCTATTTTAAACGCCTATATCCTTTATTTTAAACGCCATATCCTATTTTTGAGCACCATATCCCTATTTTAAACGCCATATCCCTATTTTGAGTACCATATCCTTATTTGTAAGCCTCAGGTCCATATTTTGAGCACCATGTCCCTATTTTTACGCCATATCCCCATTTTAAACGTCATATCCCCATTTTAAGCGTCATATCCCTAATTCAAGCGTCATATCCCTATTTTGAGCACCATATCCCTATTTTGAGTGTCATAACCCAATTTTGACCATCACCATCACCACCAGTTTTATGGAGGAGACAAAAGTGTTTATGTATGGAAACAACATTCATCTTTTTATTCTTGCTGTCAAGATAATTTACATAGGAGTTGGTTTACGGGGAAAGGCTGCCTCGAGAGATTTAGTTTTAGGAATATATATATCGGTCGGGTTAGGTTAGGTTAGGTTAGGTTAGGTTAGGTTAGGTTAGGTATATATATATTGATCCAAGTTACTGTTATTACAATAGTATCTCTGCTGTAAAGACTAACATGCACATGATCATTAAACTATTGAAGGCTAAGCTATGGTTTATCTTCCTTAACGTGTACCAACAAAACCTGTTGAGTACTGATGTGTTAGTGTTTGTCTTTACTCTAATGCTTCATGTTTAACTAATATATATCTACCTGTTTATAAATGTTCTACCAGGTACAGCGTCTATATACCTCACCTGTAGTATATGATGCACGGCACCAAATGTATGTGTGTGTATGTGGCGACCCGTGGTAATGGTCAGCACGCTTGCCTCGCAACCGAGCGAACCTGAGTTTGATCCCCGGCAGGGTAAAACTGTAAGTTTCTTTACGCCATTTGCCCCTGTCTACCCAGCAGTAATGGGGACCTGGATGTTAATCGATTGTGGATCGTGTTCCAGGGAATGGTTAGCCGTGCAGTTGGGAGTTGTCCGGCTTTCGGACTATTCCTTGACACTGGGTCAAGCAGCTCGTTAACTCAGGGTGTGTTGGTGTTAGCGACAGTTTCTAGCTTAACAAATTCACGCCTAGAGGCCCTTGAGCTGGGCATCCTTGTTACACGAGGGGCAACCATTATTTTTTTTTTTTTTTTTTATTATTATTATTATTATTATTATTATTATTATTATTATTATTATTATTATTATTATTATTATTATTATTATTATTATTATTATTATTATTATTGTATATGTATGTAAGTGTGTGTTGTATATTAACCAAGAAGATGTGATATTTTGACACACACACACACACACACACACACACACAGAGCCAATATATGATACAAGAGTGCTGTGTATCGTGTGGCAAGGAGGGGGTAATGGCTTGTTTATAAGGTTCTTACTCTCCTCCTCACACCTTGTCCTTCCTCTCTCCTCATTCTCTCACCCGTCACCTCTCACCTCTCCCCCCACTCAACCGTCACCTTACCTCTCCCTCAACCACCCACCTCACCCCTCCCCTTCTCTTTTTCTTCCCTCCTTTCCCTTCCCTACACCTACCTTCCTTCCCCAATTTTCCCTTCCCTACCTCTTTTTCCTTCCTCCCCCTTCTTCTAACTGAGACCAAAATCAATACGTTTCATCAATAGTTTTTAAGGAACTTGTGTACAAAGTTTGGACACAATTCACTCAGTAGGACATAAGTTATTCCGCGGACACCGGGGACAAATCTTCGTCTACAGACAGGCAAACGGACAGATGGACACACCCCACCATGGCTATATATCAGTGAGATGTACCCTTACCAGTCACCTAAGAATGGATTAGGACGTGGATATTGTTGTTGTGTGTGTGTGTGTGTGTGTGTGTGTGTGTGTGTGTGTGTGTGTGTGTGTGTGTGTGTGTGTGTGTGTGTGTGTGTGTGTGTGTGTGTGTGTGTGTGTGTGTGTGTGTGTGTGTGTGTGTGCGTAAGCAAACAAGCGAAATAACTTTGTTTACATCACAGCTCCTAATGGCTGCTATATCACCCGTCAGCTCCTCACCCACTACCACCTGACTCTCGCCCTTACAGCCAGGGAGACGTAGAGGCGAGAATGCTGTGGTTGAGGAGTTGTGGCGTAATATACTCCCCCGTGAGAATCTGGAGCACTTTGTCTAAACTATGACTCGTACTTCTGGGGGACAATTTATGAATGAAGTGGTAGAGTGTGAATCATAGTGGGTATATCAGCTGGTGAGTGTGTGTGTGTGTGTGTGTGTGTGTGTGTGTGTGTGTGTGTGTGTGTGTGCGTGTCATTATCACCACAAGATACACACATATATATATATAGACACCATTATCACCAGTAAATAAGGCAAACGACATCACCAACCGCTATCACCAGGGCGGGAGATGAATGCACGGGCGTCAACAAAACCTTCTGGCTAGAGATGTGTGTCGGTCGCCATGACAACACCAGACGCCCAAGGACAGGTGATGGCCAGGTAGTCTATTAATAGTCCCA
This sequence comes from Homarus americanus, assembly GCF_018991925.1. Taxonomy (NCBI): domain Eukaryota; kingdom Metazoa; phylum Arthropoda; class Malacostraca; order Decapoda; family Nephropidae; genus Homarus; species Homarus americanus. The sequence continues at coordinate 22,079 of NW_024719954.1, read as the reverse complement.
GTCACCCGTGTTCCTGCAGGTGCCTCCACTGATGACACATGTGCTTTCTCACCTGTCACAGCTGATTGGTGATGCTTTCTCACCTGACACAGCTGATTGATGGTGTTAAGTTTATATGACAAAGCTGATTGATTGATAGTTCCTGTCACAGCTGATTGATGGTGCTAAGTTTACCTGTCACAGCTGATTGATGGTGTTAAGTTTATATGACAAAGCTGATTGATTGATAGTGCTAAGTTTACCTGTCTCGCTGATTGATTGAGTTAAGTTTACCTGACACAGCTGACTGATTAAATAAATTGCACCGTTTACCTGACACAACTAACACAACAACATCACAGCGTAGCACAGCACATCACAGCATAGCACAGCACCACACCACACCCCTTAACTAAACAACCCGTAATTATCTCTGCCATGCCTTACCTGTACTCAGCAGACGTGACGACAACAACAGGCACCTGTGAACAAAAAGGAAGAACATATTTTATAAAGAAACCGAAATAAAACCCACAAGAAACCATAAGAAACCACAACAAGAAGCAATGAAACCCACAAAAACCTAGAAGAAACCCACAAGCCCATAAGAAACCCACAATAGACCTAAATGAAACCACAAGAGCAAGAAACCACAAAAAACCCACAAGCAATAAGAAACCCATAAGAAACCCAAAACAAGCCCATAAGGGAAGCCTCAATAAACCTAAATAAAACCCTAAGAAACCCATAAGAGCACAAGCAATAAGAAACCCACAAGGAAACCACAACAAACCTAAATGAACACAAGAAACCCATAAGAAACCACAAGCAATAAAAACCCATAAACCCACAAAACTCATAAGAAACCACAACAAATATAAAAACCACAAGGAGCCCACAACACACCCATAAGAAACCCACAAGACCACAACAAGCCTATAAGAAACCACGAGAAACCACAACAAGTATAAGAAACCCACAAGAGCCACAACACGCCCATAAGAAACCCACGAGCACAACAAGCCTATAAAAAGCCACAAGAAACCCACAACAAGCCTATAAGAAACCACGAGCCACAACAAGCCTATAAGAAACACAAGAAACCCACAACAAGCTATAAAACCACAAGAAACCCACAACAAGCCTATAAAAACCACGAGAAACCCACAACAAGCCTATAAGAAACCCACAAAACCCACAACAAGCCTATAAGAAACCCACGAAACCACAACAAGCCTATAAAAGCCACGAAACCCACAACAAGCCTATAAGAAACCACGAGAAACCCACAACAAGCCTATAAGAAACCCACGAGAAACCCACAACAAGCCTATGAAACCACGAGAAAGCCACAACAAGCCTATAAAACCCACGAGAAACCCACAACAAGCCTATAAAAAACGAGAACCACAACAAGCCTATAAAACCCACGAGAAACCACAACAAGCCTATGAAAACCACGAGAAACCCACAACAAGCCTATAAAACCACACGAGAAACCCACAAGCCTATAAAAGACCACGAGAACACAACAAGCCTATAAGAAACCCACAAGAACCCACAACAAGCCTATAAAACCCACGAGAAACCACAACAAGCCCTGAAACCCACGAGAGCCACAACAAGACCATGGAACCACAAAACCCAACAAACCCATAAACCCACAACAAGCCTATAAAACCCATAAAAACCACAACACGCCCATAAGAAACCCACGAGAACCCACAACAAGCCTATAAGAAACCCACAAGAATCCTGAGCCAATAATATAGATAGATGGATAGATAGAGTGTTTGACAGAAAAATAAACACAGGTCTGCTGGCGGATGATCCTTTAAACACCTTCTGACTCGCCCGATTTGTTCCTCCACCAACATCCCTCAGGGTCTGATGCGTTTTCACCCAAGACAATGTGTGTGTGTGAGATGAATGTGGGTAGGTGTGGAAGTAGATGAACAGAGAGAAAGAGACAGGGAGAGATAAACACACACACACACACACACACACACACACACACACACACACACACACACACACACACACACACACACACACACATTAATAATCAGATCCGTAACCCTGGAACCTAACAAAGCTACAGTAAATTAATTTAATACCAAAGCCTAACTTAACTAACTCCTCACCTAACTTAACCTAACCTAACTAACCTAACCTAAATATTTTACCCCTAGCGTAACTACACCTGTCCTCCCCTCTGGCTACTGCTCTCCTGTCACCCCCCTAGCTACTGTCTCACCTGTCCTCGCTACTGTCCTCACCTGTCCCCTCTGGCTACTGCTCACCTGTCCTCCCCTCTGGCTACTGCTGTCCTCCCCTCCTACTGCTCTCTGTCCTCCCCTCTGGCTACTGCTCTCACCTGTCCTCCCCTCGGCTACTGCCTCACCTCCTCCCCACTGGCTACTGCTCTCACCTGTCCTCCCCCACTGTTCTGCTTTGTCCTCCCCTCTGGCTACTGCTCTCACCTGTCCTCCCCTCTGTCTGCTCACCTGTCCTCCCTCTGCTACTGCTCTCACCTGTCCTCCCCTCTGGCTACTGTCTCTCCCTGTCCTCCCCTCTGGCTACTGCTCTCACCTGTCCTCCCCAGCTACTGTCCTCACCTGTCCTCCCCCTGGCTACTGTCCTTCCTGTCCTCCCCTCTGCTTCCTGCTCTCTGTCCTCCCCTCTGGCTACTGTCTCACCTGTCCTCCCCTCTTCTGTCCTCACCTGTCCTCCCCTCTGGCTACTGTCCTCTGTCCTCCCCTCTGGCTACTGCTCTCACCTGTCCTCCCCACTGGCTACTGCTCACCTGTCCTCCTCTGGCTTCCTGTCCTCCACCTGTCCTCCCTCTGGCTACTGTCCTCCTGTCTCCCCCCACTGGCCTGCTGTCTCCCCCCTCTGGCTACTGCTCACCTGTCCTCCCCTCTGGCTGCTCTCACCTGTCCTCCCCTCTGGCTACTGTCCTCACCTGTCCTCCCCTCTGGCTTCCCTTTCACCTGTCTCCCCTCTGGCTACTGCTCTCACCTGTCCTCCCCTCTGGCTACTGCTCTCACCTGTCCTCCCCTCTGGCTGCTCTCTGTCCTCCCCTCTGGCTACTGCTCTCTGTCCTCCCCACTGGCTACTGTCTCACCTGTCCTCCCCTCTGCTACTGCTCTCACCTGTCCTCCCCACTGCTTCCTGCTCTCCTGTCTCCTGCTCTCACCTGTCTCCCCTCCTGACTACTGCTCTCACCTGTCCTCCCTCTGGCCTGCTCTCACCTGTCCTCCCCCCTGGCTACTGCTCTCACCTGTCCTCCCCTCTGACTACTGCTCTCACCTGTCCTCCCCTCTGGCTACTCTCTCACCTGTCCTCCCCTCTGGCTACTGCTCTCACCTGTCCTCCCCTCGCTACTGCTCTCCTGTCCTCCCCTCTGTGCTCTCCTGTCCTCCCCTCCAGCTCTGCTCTCACCTGTCCCCTGCTACTTCTCCTGTCCTCCCCTCTGGCTGTCTCCCTGTCCTCCCCTCTGGCTACTGCTCTCCTGTCCCTGGCTACTGTACTCACCTGTCCTCCCCCTCTGGCCTGCTCTCACCTGTCCTCCCCTCTGGCTACTGCTCTCACCTGTCCTCCCCTCCTGGCTCTGTCTCCTGTCCTCCCCACTGGCTACTGCTCTCCACCTGTCCTCCTCTCTCCCTGTCCTCCCCTCTGGCTTCTGCTCACCTGTCCTCCCTCCTGGCCTGCTCTCACCTGTCCTCCCCTCTGGCTACTGCTCTCCCTGTCCTCCCCTCTACAGCTGCTCCTCCCCTCTGGCTACTGCTCTCTGTCTCCCCTCTGTTCTGCTCTCACCTGTCCTCCCCTCTGTTTCTCTCCTGTCCTCCCCTCTACTGTCTCACCTGTCCTCCCCTCTGGCTACTGCTCTCCCTGTCCTCCCCTCTGCCTGTCTCCACCCCTGTCCTCCCCTCTGCTTCTGCTCTCTCCTGTCCTCCCTCCTGTCTGCTCTCCTGTCCTCCCCTCTGGCTACTGCTCACTGTCCTCCCCAGCTCTGTCCACCTGTCCTCCCTACTCTCTGTCTCCCCTCGCTACTTCCTCACCTGTCCTCCCCTCTGGCTACTGCTCTGCATCCTCCCTCTGGCTACTGCTCTCCTGTCCTCCCCTCTGGCTGCTCTGCCTCTGCTCTGCTCTCACCTGTCCTCCCCTCTGGCTACTGTCTCACCTGTCTCCCCTCTGGCTACTGCTCTCACCTGTCCTCCCCTCTGGCTACTGTCCCTCACCTGTCCTCCCCCACAGCTACTGCTCTCCCTGTCCTCCCTCTGCTGCTCTCACCTGTCCCCTCTGCTCACTGTCTCCCTCCTCTGGCTACTGCTCTCACCTGTCCTCCCCCCTCTGGCTGCTCTCTTTCTCCTCCCCTCTGGCTGCTCTCACCTGTCCTCCCCTCTGGCTACTGCTCTCACCTGTCCTCCCCTCTGCTTTCTGCTTTCCTGTCTCCCCTCATTCTGCTCTCCCGTGCTCCCCTCTGGCTCTGCTCTCACCTGTCCTCCCCTCTGGCTACTGCTCTCACCTGTCCCTCCCCTCTGGCTACTGCTCTGCTCCCCTCTGGCTACTCCTCCTGTCCTCCCCTCTGGCTACTGTCTCACCTGTCCTCCCCTCTGGCTGCTGCTCTCACCTGTCTCCCCTCTGCTTCTGCTCTCTCCCCCTCTGCTACTGCTCTCCTGTCCTCCCCTCTGGCCTGCTCTCACCTGTCCTCCCCTCTGTTCTGTGCTCTCACCTGTCTCCCCTCTGGCTACTGCTCTCCCCCTCTGCTACTGTCACCTGTCCTCCCCCCTGCTCTGTCCTCTCTCTGTCTCACCTGTCTCCCCTCTGGCTACTGTTCCTCCCCTCTGGCTACTGCTCCACCTGTCCTCCCCTCTACTGCTCTCACCTGTCCTCCCCTCCTGACTGTCCTCCCCTCAGCTACTGCTCTCACCTGTCCTCCCCTCTGGCTCTGCTCCTCACCTGTCCTCCCCTCTAGCTACTGCTCTCACTGTCCTCCCCTCTATTCCTCTCCCTCCTCCCCTCTGGCTACTGCTCTCACCCTTCCTCCTCCTGGCCTGCTCACCTGTCCTCCCCTCTGGCTACTGCTCTCCTGTCTCCCCTCTGCTACTGCTCTCACCTGTCCTCCCTCTGGCTACTGCTCTCACCTGTCCTCCCCTCTGGCTTCTGCTCTCACCTGTCCTCCCCTCTGGCTGCTGCTCTCCTGTCCCTCCCCTCTGGCTACTGCTCTCACCTGTCCTCCCCTCTGGCTTCTGCTCTCACCTGTCCTCCCCTCTGGCCTGCTCTCACCTGTCCTCCCCTCTGGCTTCTCTCCTCTGGCTACTGCTCTCACCTGTCCTCCTCTGGCTACTGCTCTCACCTGTCCTCCCTCTGGCTGCTCTCACCTGTCCTCCCTCTGGCTACTGCTCTCACCTGTCCTCCCCTCTGGCTGTCCTCACCTGTCCTCCCCTCTGGCTGCTCCTGCCTCCCTCTGGCCTGCTCTCCCTCCCTCCCTCTGTCCTCCCCTCCCCTGTCCTCCCCTCTGTTTCTGCTCTCACCTGTCCTCCCCTCTGGCTACTGCTCTCACCTGTCCTTTCCCCTCTGAACATCTGCTGTAATGCTTCTCCCCTGCCAACATGCATGCACGGCGGTGAGCAGGACGACACAGAGGATGCAACACTCACCTGTAATATTGCATGGGAGGAGGAGGTGGAAGGAAGAGGAACAGAGAAGAGAAGGGGGAGAAGGAAGAGGAGAAGGAAAAGAAGGAAGGAAGAGGAGGAAATAATGACCATCAAAGTAGAATGAGGTAAATGGGGAGAGAAAAGAGATGAATGAAGAGAAAGAAGCTGAAGAGGGAAGAGAAAGAGGATGAAGAGGAGGAAGAAACACCCACCAGCCAGCCAGCAGTGTTGCATGAGAGGAAGCTATTGCAAGAGCGACCAATACCCATTCCCGGCCTGGTCCTGCCTTTAGTATTTTAGGTATGAATTACGGAACGCCTATACTGGGTACGGCTGGAGGGACGGCAGATTACAGCGGAGGGAACGTGGAAGAGAGGGGGTTCGTGGTGGAGGTCAGGTCAGGTCAAACAGGGTCATAGTGGAGGAAAATGCGTGGGCGTGGTGGAGGAAGAGGGTCCAGGCAAGGTCGGGTCATGGTGGAGAGGGAAAATGCGTGGGTGTGGTGGAGGGGAGGGGTCAGGTCAGGTAGGGTCATGGTGGAGAGGAAAATGCGTGGGTGTGGTGGGAGGGAGAGGGTCAGGTCAGGTAGGGTCATGGTGGAGGGAAAATGCGTGGGTGTGGTGGAGGAAAGTCATGGTGGAAGGTGGGCATACAAAGGGGGTTAGGTCAGGGTCAGAGGTCAATATTTTGTACCTGGAGAGATCTGGTCAGTCAGGTCAGGACGTACAGGAGGATATGGACAGGCGGGGGGGGCGACTCGTCCTTACCCCAAAGTAGGTCAGTAATACAGAGTGTGAGGATAATGGGAGTGTGTCACGCTAGAGGGTGAAGAAGGCTTATGGTAGCAGCCACAGTGTGTGTTGTGTTGGGAAAGATAAAGAAAGTGTGAGACAGAGATAGATACATAGACAGACACACAGGCATGCAGACAGACAGACAGACAGACAAATATATAGAGAGAGAAAGAACAAGATAAAGGTCCAGGACAGAGTATAGCGTTAGTGACCCCCAAAATACAACACTCCAGGGCAGACAGACGCACTCACATCTATATTGACCAACTCATACAGACCACGACCAGAGAAGTGGGAGAAGCATCATGTTATGCTTTAAACAAATACTAATAACACACACACACACTCATATATATATATATATATATATATATATATATATATATATATATATATATATATATATATATATATATATATATATATATATATATATATATATACACGTGTGTGTGAGGGACTCAGGTACTGTATACAAGTATATTTTAGCAGGTATAGAGTCAAGTGTGTTTGGAAGTATAACTGTGGATGATTGACTTAAAACACATACAGTACCTGTTTTCTCTCCTCGTCCTCGTGTGTATAGGTGGTGTTTTATACTGTGTGTGTGTGTGTGTGTGTGTGTGTGTGTGTGTGTGTGTGTGTGTGTGTGTGTGTGTGTGTGTGTGTGTTCTACTAGATGTTTCAAGCAGTTTTAATACATATAAATATATCAACAATTTTGTAAATGATTGTAAAGAATTATATCATAAAATTCAGTGTTTGTAAATACGAATGAACAATGTTTTTATCTATATTATTTTTAACTTGATTTACACGGTGATTTTAATATTTGTAAACAAACACCTATACAGGCTATGTTCATGCATGTAAACACGTGTAGATCAAACATAACATAAATACAGAAATACAGCTAATTTAAATATTCCAAGCAGGTATAAACACACCTCTCTAAATGCTTGTAAACACAGTAATTAAATAGTTGTTGTTTTTATCAATTATGTAAACACCTGTAAATATTTTTTGAGATATTAGTAGGTATGTATAAATAGCTTTTTTCTATTGTTTGTAAATATGTCTGGAAAATATATTTGGATTGTTCCTACGCCCACTCAGCCTCAATGTCTATATCCAATCTCAGTCACTCTCTTACCCACGCCCACACCCACGCCCACGCCGGGACTCAGAAACCACACCGGAGTGGATCCTACAACAATGAGGTTTAAATTCAATCTCACAGAAATTGAGGATTGACGATGACTTGGTAACAGTGACAATCTAGTTAAGTGTGTGTGTGTGTGTGTGTGTGTGTATGCGCGCGCGCATACGGGAATTGGTTGTCATCTTTTTCACAGGAGTAATACACTGTACTCGGGAGGTTAAGTCATCGCACTCAAGGGAAAAGTTACAACAGGTAAGTCACGTGTCCTCGAAGGTGTAATAATATGGGTGACGGTATGGGTGAGGTGCGTGGGTGACATGGATGAGGTGTGGGACGGAAGCATGGGTCGGTCGAGGACGTGGGACGGAAGCCTGGGTCGGTCGAGGGAGTGGGACGGTAGCATGGGTTCGGGCGTGGGACGGAAGCATGGGTTGGTCGAGGGCGTGGAGCCGGAGCATAGGTCGGTCGAGGGCGTGGAGCTGGAGCATAGGTCGGTCGAGGGCGTGGGGCGGGAGCATGAGCCTGGGTGACGTGTAAAATGGGAGCCACAATTTCCGGGTGGGCGACCTAGGGGATGGCAGGCTCGTCACTGAGGGCCGGAAGACACAAGCGGACCCCGACAATGGCCGGATATTGAGTGCTTCACGGGCTGGAGGATAGGGGGGTTAGAGGATCACAAGGAGTCAGGGGGAGGTCTAAGAAGGGTGAGGTCCCTAGGGAGGCAGGGTGAGGTCCTAGGAGACAAGGAGGTGTTAATTAGTCTAGGAGGCATGGCGAGGTCCTAGGAGACAAGGGAGGTGTTAAGTTAGTCCTAGGAGGCATGACGAGTCCCTAGGAGACAAGGGAGGAGTTAAGATAGTCCTAGGAGGCAGGGAGGTCCTTGGAGAGACAGGGGAGGTGTTAAGAAAACCTAGGAGGCAGGGGGAGATCCTAGCAGGCAGGGGAAGGACCTAGGAGGTAGAAGGAGGTGTTAAGAGAGAGATGGGAAGCAGGAGGCAGGGAGAGGTGTAAAAGTGACCTGAGGCCTAAGAAAATAAAGCCATTGTTTGCGGGTAACGTGGCCAGAAAAACAAATATGGTCGACAGTTAAAGGAATAATTTTTTTCTATAATTTTTTCGTCGTGGCAAAAGTTTAACCTCGAGTTGACTCTTAAGGTAAAAACGGAACTGGATTATGTGTTTTATACCTGGTGTGAAAATAAGACTTGATTCTTATCAGGAACTTTAAATTTAAAAATATACTTTTAAGGCCATATGTCTGCAAGATAAAGACTCTCCAGTCATATGTCTACGAGGAAGATACTCCAGTCATATGTCTACAGGAAAAAGACAATCTAAGTCATTATATCTACAGAAAAAAAGACAATCTAAGTCATATGTCTACGAGAACAAGACACTCCAGTCACGTCTACAAGTAAGAGACTCCAGTCATATGTCTACAGGAAAAAGACAATCTACTTTTAAATCATGTCTACCAGAATAAGACACCCAAGCCATATGTCTAAAAAAAAGACACCAACTTCACCCCATTTAACATTCACAAGTAAAGGTTCAGTAGGTTTTTAATACACAGACTCTAATTAAAAATATATGTCTGAAAACGGGGAGGTGGTTTGGTTTAGGGAGGAGGGTAAGTCGGGTTACCTCAAACACACCAGGTATTTGTGTTCGCCTGAGGGTGTTAACGAAGGTGCTAAGGAAGGTGTGTGGGTATTAGAAGTTGTACAGGTGTGTGGGTCTATTGGAAGTTGTACAGGTGTGTGGGTCTATTGGAAGTTGTACAGGTGTGTGGGTCTATTGGAAGTTGTACAGGTGTGTGGGTCTGTGCAAGTCATACAGGTGTGTAGACCAGTGCTACTGCAGGAGTAGTGTAGGTGTAGGGCCTACCAGAGTGCACCATGGCAGGTAAGGAGGAAGCAGGGAAGGCAGGGAGGGAGGGCCAGTGGTTCAGAGCAGGTAAGGGAGGGCCAGTGGTTCAGGGCAGGTAAGGGAGGGGTAGAGAGGAGGAAGGGAGGGCAGGGGTCATATGTCAGGGCAGGTAAGAGGCAGAAAGGGAGGGACAGGTAGAGAAGGGCAAGGCATGTAAGGGCTTAAGTGGATTAATGCGGAAACTGGTGGCGTGAACAAAATGCGTCTGGTTACCTGTACGCTTTTACCTGTACCTGATGGACAGGGCTATTGCCTCACCCCACCCCCCACCCCCCCCACCCCCCCCACCCTTATTTTTGTTTACCTTCGCTAGTCAGCCCTATGAATGCCTTTCTTGAGTGAACTTATTTACTGACTGGTTGACTTCACTTACCTGACTGACCGATTGACTGATTTGCTTGACTGAACTTTACCTGAGCGGTGTCTTGTTATAACACACACACACACACAGTTCTTCCTCGTGAACAACCCCTCAAGAACACCATTACCTTACGTGACCTGATGAACAAAAAATTAACATGAGGTCGATTCTCCCCGTAATAGAGGTCAACGATCGAGAGCTTCACCAAGTGCCTCGTGTTATTTTAGTATATACTGCAGGAGTGTGTTTCCTCATTGAAGTGTGTTGTTGTTGTTGTTGTTGTTTTGTTATTTTATTATTGTTATTATTACTATTACCATTATCACTATTATTATTACTATTTTATCATTATCATTATAAATATTACCATCATCATCATTATCATCATCATCATAACAATTAACCCCAAATATTTTTCACCAGTGAGATATAACACAAGTCAATATATCAATAACTACTTATAAAAAAAATATACCCACCAGGCAAACTACTCTCATAATATCAATAAAAAAAGTAATAACAAAAAAATTGAACCTGGATGACAAATTAAGTTCACATTACAATAATATCTTTTCAGTGTTTAGAGAGAGAGAGCCACTAGAAGAGCCACCCAGCATGAGTACTAGTCATTAATTGGAATCGTGGCTCGAGGAATACATATACAGTATACTCACTCCTGTGTATATGTATGTATGTATGTATGTATGTATGTATGTATGTATGTATGTATGTATGTATGTATGTATGTATATGTATGTATGTATGTATGTATGTATGTATGTATGTGTGTGTATGTATGTATGTATGTATGTATGTGTGTATGTATGTGTGTATGTATGTATGTATGTATGTGTGTATGTATGTGTGTGTGTATGTGTGTGTATGTATGTATGTATGTATGTATGTATGTATGTATGTATGTATGTATGTATGTATGTGTGTATGTATGTATGTATGTATGTATGTATGTATGTATGTGTGTATGTATGTATGTATGTATGTATGTGTGTATGTATGTATGTATGTATGTATGTATGTGTGTATGTATGTATGTATGTATGTATGTATGTATGTATGTGTATGTATGTATGTATGTATGTATGTATGTATGTATGTATATGTATGTATGTATGTATGTGTGTATGTATGTATGTATGTATGTATGTATGTATGTGTGTGTGTGTGTGTGTGTGTGTGTGTGTGTGTATGTGTGTGTATGTATTTGAATATATTTACAGTACTCTAACCATTTTATGTTATCAATAAACAATTAAAATTAACGCCCCTTGTGACTTCAAACCCGGGGCATCTCTCTGACAGGGCTGGCAGACACTAGTTACTACACACACACACACACACACACTATCGTCGTCTGTATAGAAGTACAAGTAGGACCTAATAATCAAACTCTCAGTACACAACACTGTCTGCAGTGTACAGTTGATTACTGTTGACATGTGTGTGTGTGTGTGTGTGTGTGTGTGTGTGTGTGTGTGTGTGTGTGTGTGTGTGTGTGTGTGTGTGTGTGTGTGTGTTAAACTAAAGAGACCATCCAGCATATTAGCCCCCCACACAGTTACACCTTGTGCAGTAGTATGTATCATGTTCTAGTCTAACCCTAGCTTCCTAACCTAACTAACCTAACCCAACCTAACCTAACTTCAACTTCTTCTAACTAACTAACCTAACCCAATATACCAGAGACAGAGTGTATACAAGACTTTCATAAACAAACACAGACAAAAAAAATCTCAAACCCTCAGGACAAGACGATAATAACACCTGGATCTATGAGGAGAGGATCGCCTGACAGAGTACACCACAAGAGGCTCATGTAGATCATTTCTAAGAAGAGGAATAAGTGTTTCCCAGAACTGATGGAAGGAGGTGTATGAGGTGACCTGATAATGAGAGAGAGAGAGAGAGAGAGAGAGAGAGAGAGAGAGGAGTAAGTAGTTTTGTTGTGTGTGTGTGTGTCTGTCTGTCTCTCTGTGTGTGTGTGTGTGTGTGTGTGTGTGTGTGTGTGTGTGTGTGTGTGTGTGTGTGTTCGGAAAAATATATCTGATGTTTTTCAATAATATTTTTGTTATATATTAAAGTTATTACACGTATTATATCATTATTTTATTGGTAACATTAATGCAATACTTATGTTTTACTTCATACAGCTATTGTTAAGTAAATATTGACATTTTTATTGTAGTTATATTATTATTATTATTATTATTATTATTATTATTATTATTATTATTATTATTATTATTATTATTATTATTATTATTATTATTATTATTATTATTATTATTATTGCTATTAAATTCAACTAGTAATCGTAATAGTAGTAAAGTAACATTATTAATTATTATTGTTGTTATTATTATTATTATTAGTATTACTATTTTCATCATCACATTAGTCATATCATCACTATCATCAAACTAACAATAATACAACGGTCCAAAACATACAAGGTAGGAACTCAGTATACATAGTGACCACATGTATACTGTATAGGCTGTATAGGTCGTGGTATTACAATAGTTAAGTTAGATAAGTATCCGGAGATTCGTTAAGGCATAGGATAAGTACACTACGCATGAGAGTAGTTAATTAGGATGAAAGTAGTTAGTGAGACGAGACAGTGGTTCAGGATGACGGTATTTAGTTAAGTAGTTCAACCTCCTCTTAGTTCCCTCCCTCTAATCACTTCTCCTTCCTTCCCTCCCACATTCTCTCTCTCCTCCTCTCTCTCTCTCTCCTTCCCTCCGTCTCTTCCTCCCACATTCCTCCATAAAAGGTTACAGTAACGCATGAGAAAAAGCACACACACTCAGTTATTTTACAATTAAGATGTTAATAGCGTCTTCCACGAAGGGAGGAGGAGGAGGAGGAGGGCAGCGGCAGTGGAGGAGGAGGAGGAAGAGCAGCAGCAGTGGGGGTGAAGGAGGAGGAGGAGGCAGCGGCAGTGGGGGGTGAAGGAGGAGGAGGGGGCAGCGGCAGCAGAGGGGGAGGAAGAGGACAAAGAGGAGGCGCCAGTAGAGGAGGAAAAAACACCACATTTCTCAACTCACCCACACACACACACACACCCACACACACACACACACACATACACACACACACACACACACACACACACACACACATTTCTCTACCCGAGGCGCTACAGGTATAAGGCGAGGGTCGTGCTGAGAGAGACGACCACTCTTATACTCCTTATGGTCCTACAAAACAAACACATACAAGCTCAGTGAGGTTGTCCCATTCTTTACTGACTCACTCTCCCCTGCCAGCTGAGTTGAGTCAAGCGTAATAGGCAAGTCGATTCTTACCAACTGTGTCGTTTTTGAGTCTACCTCTACCAATTGCGTTGTTTCCTGAGTCGACTCCTACCAACTGAGTCGTTTCTTAAGTCGAACCTCTACCAACAGATTTGCTTCTTGAGTCGACACCCATCAATTGTGTCGTTTCTGAGTCGACCCCTACTAACTGAGTCGTATCTGAGTCGACCCCTACCAACTGAGTCATTTTTGAGTCGACCCCTACCAACTGCGTCGTTTTTGAGTCGACCCCTACCAACTGAGTCATTTTTGAGTCGACCCCTACCAACTGCGTCGTTTTTGAGTCGACCCCTACCGACTGAGTCGTTTTTGAATCGACCACTATGAGCTGTGTTCGTTTCTGAGTCGACCCCTACTAACGGAGTCGTTTGGAGTCGACCCCTACCAACTATGTCGTTTCTGGTCGGCCCTACGCTGTGCGTTTTGGGTGACCCCTTCTGGAGTCGTTTTGAGTCTATCTACTAACTGAGTCGTATCTGGTCGACCCCTACCAAATGAGTCGTTTTTGAGTCGACCACTATCAGCTGTGTCGTTTCTGAGTCGACCCCTACTAACTGAGTCGTTTTTGAGTCGACCCCTACCAACTGCGTCGTTTTTGAGTCGATCCCTACCAACTGAGTCGTTTTTGAATCGACCACTATCAGCTGTGTCGTTTCTGAGTCGACCCCTACTAACTGAGTCGTTTATGAGTCGACCCCTACCAAATGAGTCGTTTATTGAGTCGACTCCTACCAAATAAGTCTTTTTTATTCGACCCCTACCAATTGTGTCGTTTTTTAGTCGACCCCTACCAACTGAGTCGTTTCTTGAGTCGAGCAATCTTATCCTCTCCACCATGTCATGAGGGCAAGCCTGCAGATGCCATTAGCAGTCGAGTCTTCTGATTGACGAAATGGAAGATCTCGCCTGGCTGAATCTTATGAGGAAGCCAGCTCATTTTATTATCATGGGTGAATCTTACAACATAACCAATATCGTCATAGAGTTTCTTACACGGCAGAGAATATTTTTCATTACCACCTTACACGGCAGAGAGTTTTTTTTACCCATAATGAAATATATTGATTTGACAGGTGACAATCCTTCCCCTCCAGGTAACATTGTTTGAGGTCAAGTTAGCCTATCTGATCTTGAGGTGATACTAAAAGGTCAGGATCATTCATCTCCAGTATGGGTCAAGGTCATGATGAGATTAAACAAGTATGATACGACACACACATAAGGGCATTACATCATTACCACAGCGGGCATTACATCATTACCACAGCGGGCATTACACATATGACGTAACATAACAGTACAATGAGTAAAGGCCACAGCAAATTACCACTAAACTACACAACACATATCACCACACATTACACATCACCACACAACACACATATCACCACACATTACACATCACCACACAACACACATATCACTACACATTACACATCACCACACATTACACATCACCACACATTACACATCACCACACATTACACATTACCACACATTACACTTCACCACATGCATCACCACATTACACATCACCACATTACATCACCACACATTACACATCACCACATTACACATCACCACATTACACATCACCACACAACACACATATCACCACACACATTACACATCACCACACATTACACATCACCACATTACACATCAACATTACATCAACACATTACACATCACCACACATACACATATCACCACACATTACACATCACCACACATTACACATCACCACACATTACACATCACCACACATTACATATCTCACACATTACACATCACCACACATTACACATCACTACATATTACACATCACCACACATTACACATATCACCACACATTACACATCACCACACCACACATATCACCACATTACACACTCACCACACACACACATTACACATCACCACACACATTACACATCACTACATTACACATCACCACATTACACATCACTACATATTACACATCACCACACAACACATCACCACACATACACATCACCACACATTACACATCACTACATATTACACATCACCACACATTACACACACACACTACACACTCACTACATATTACACATCACCACACATTACACATCACCACACATTCTCATTACACATCACTACACATTACACATCACCACACATTACACATCACTACACATTACACATCACCACACATTACCAACATTCTTCATGAAAAAACATCCAAATGGCCTGTTGGCGAGAGGCAGGGCGAGTATCCCACAATAACACCCACAATAACACCCACAATAACGCCCATAATAACGTTCTAATAACGCCTAATAACACCCACAATAACACCCACAATAACGCCCATAATAACGCCCTAATAACGCCCATAATAACGCCTACAATAACGCACAATAACACAA
Source organism: Homarus americanus (assembly GCF_018991925.1). Lineage (NCBI taxonomy): Eukaryota > Metazoa > Arthropoda > Malacostraca > Decapoda > Nephropidae > Homarus > Homarus americanus. The sequence continues at coordinate 6,436 of NW_024719954.1, read as the reverse complement.
TAACAACACCCAACGATCACCCCCAGCATTTATCTTCTATCACACACACACACACACACACACACACACACACACACACACACACACACACATCTCTCACTCTCTCGGACAAAATAGAAACACATAAGTAAATAAACAAATAAACAAGTCGTCCCAAAAATGTCACCATACACAAAGTAAAACCAACACAAATCAAGAAATAAGTCATCATATAAGGTATTACCGCCTTAAAAAACACACAAACAAACAAACAAACAAAGAAGCCATAACAAAAAAATCATGTAAGTGTAGTGACAGTCATGTACGTGTAGTGACAGCATGTAGCATGTGTACGTGTAGTAACAGTCATGTGTACGTGTGGCAACTGAAATATTATTTTTAGCACAAGTGACCCTGACCTTTGACCTCTTGACCTCCGAAATCAATACAGATCTTCCTCTGCCTAAAGGTACACACGGATGCTCTAACCAACACTAACTTTAATCTAACCTAACCAAATAACCAAACTCTAACTGAACCCAACTAACTTAACCTAACTCTAACCTAACCTAACCTATCAACCTAACCTAACCTAACCCTAACTTAACCTAACAAACTAACCTAACCTAACCTAACCTAACCTAACCTAACCTAACCTTGGAGACGAGATGCCGAGGTAAATAATGATCTCACACACACACACACACACACACACACACACACACACACACACACACACACACCACACGCCCACACACACACACAACACCACACCGCCCACACACAACACCACACCGCCCACACACACACCACGGAGGGACTATTTAACTGAGGCGGAAAATCTAACAATCCTCTGCCCTATTGCCCCCCCCCCTCCCTCTCTCGGGGCACAGTACAGTTGAACCTGGTGGGCGGCTGACAGGTATGTGTGTGTGTGTGTGTGTGTGTGTGTGTGTGTGTGTGTGTGTGTGTGTGTGTGTGTGTGTGTGTGTGTGTGGGTGTGTGTGTGGGCGGCTCATCTTTGGTGTTATCCCCCCACGCCTTTGTACCTTAACTTCATTCCTCCACGCCCTCACCTCTGACTTTATTTCGTCCCAATGTGATTTTCGGATATATAAAGTATTATATATGGGACATTGGGACGTTTCTATGTTGGGATAAATTTATGGTACTGGGATAATGTGATGTTTTGACACTGGGATAAATAATGGGATGTTTAGAAAGTAGAAAGGTCAAATAAATAAATAAATAAATAAATAAAATAGAAAAAATCTAATTAAATAAACAAACAAATAAATAACGAGAATAAATAAATGAAATATAAAAAAATAATAAATAAATTAATTAATTAATAAAATACACAAATCAATAGAAAATATATAAATAAAAAATAAATAGAAAAATAAACAAATAAATAATAACAAAATAAATAAAAATAAAATTAAATAAAAATATAAAATTAAATAAAAAATATAAAATAAATAAATACATAAAATTAAATAAAAGTAAATAAATAAATAAGCAAATAAAAATTAAAACAATAAAATAAATAAATAAAATCAATGGAACGTTGAATTTGATCCTTTTTCTTTTTTTTCTTTTTCGTTGGGCACTCCCCTACATCCTTGTGTAAGGTGAAGCGCAGAAGCGTTTACAGCGCCCAACGGGGAAGCATGCTAAGTTCATGCTTGCCTTTATGTCTCATGAGTTAAGGGCGTAGAAGCCTGAAGAGTCAAGGGCGTAGAAGCCTGAAGAGTCAAGGGGGTGAAGCCTGAAGAGTCAAGGCGTAGAAGCCTGAAGAGTCAAGGGCGTAGAAGCCTGAAGAGTCAAGGGCGTAGAAAGCCTGAAGTCAGGGCGAAAGCCTGAAGAGTCAAGGGCGTAAAGCCTGAAGAGTCAAGGGCGTAGAAGCCTGAAGAGTCAGGAGCGTAGAAGCCTGAAGAGTCAGGGCGTAGAAGCCTGAAGAGTCAGGACGTAGAAGCCTGAAGAGTCAAGGGCGTAGCCTGAAAGGCGTACCTGGGGCGTAGAAGCCTGAAGAGTCAAGGGCGTAGAAGCCTGAAGAGTCAGGGCGTAAAGCCTGAAGAGTCAAGGGCGTAGAAGCCTGAAGAGTCAAGGGCGTAGAAGCCTGAAGAGTCAATGGTTTATGTCGTCAAGTTATTGGAAGCTCCAACAACTTTCCCTGAATACGAATTCGCAACTTTCGACTTACAACAGGTACCTACTGTGATCCTCAGGGAAGGAAAGTACGGCGGTTCTTCAAAGGTCAGCCGGCAATTAACCTTTTCGGCCCCCTGGCGTGTGTCTGGTGAAGGTCGTGGGGTGGTCGTCTATGGTTGGACGGCTGACGGGTCTAGGCTACTTGGTCGGTCTGTCTGTCTGTCTCTTTCTTCTGAGTTTATTGCTTTATTCTATTATCTCTCTCTCTCTTTTCTTTTTTTTCTCCTGTATATTTATTGCCACAATGACAACTAGGAGTGCCACAACAACAACAACAACAAACAGTACCAGTTCTTCTTTAGGTGCTGTCATCTTTCGTGACCATCAGACTGCTCACCGCCCACACTGATTGGCTGACACACCCAGTACAAACAAACCGTTCACTGATTGGTTAATGCAAATCACGTGTCATAAACTACCATTAAATCTGTGAATCTTGTCTTTTATGTCAACAAAAGGGACTGTCACCGCCATCGACCTATACAGGATGTCTGTCAGTTGGTGCGGCAGTGTTGTGGAATTCTTTCTGTCTGTTGTCCACGAGTGTCCTGGCCGGATATGTGTCAGTGGTTTAGTCGCTGTCAGGTGTATGAGTCATGTGTGTAGCAGGAGGGAGGCTTAAGGTCCTATGATATTAGTCTACCTGTACGATGAATATACACATACATACATACATACATATACCATACACATACATACATACATACATACATACATACATACATACATACATACATACATACCTTTGATCAGTTCCTCTTTAATTCTTCACTGTTTAATTCCATCATTCGTATTGCCTTCATATCTCTTCTTCCTCCTTTCTCCTCTTCCCCTCTTCTTCCCTCCTCTTCCCTCCTCTTCTTCCTAAATCTCTCTCCTACACCTAACCGCACACACACACACACACACACACACACACACACACACACACACACACACACACACATTATACAGTAAATCTTTTTGTCCCCACCACCACCCCTATGACCACTATCATCACCACCACAACCACAAACTACCACTATCATCATTCACCTCCACTTCACTACCAACACAACCACTATCACAACCTACCACTTGAACCGTCACCCACCCACTTACCACCACCACCACCACCAACCCCACACCACTATTACCACAATTACCACTATTACTGTATCACCATCAAACACCTACCACTATCATTGTTATTTCCACACCACCAGTACCACCTATCACTATCACCACCACCCACTTACCACTACCTACCACCACCTACTACTACCACCACTACCACCAGTACCCACCTACCACTATCACCACCCTACCACCACCACCACCACCACCACCACCCACCTACCACTACCAACACTATCACCACCCACCTACCATTATCACTATCACCACCACCACCCGGCTCAACAACCACACAATTTTATGAAGCTTCAATAATTAAGCCAATAAATCGTGACAAGAGCGTCAACGCCTAGCCAAAAGTTCGATACTCAATCTGCAGTATTTTGTTGAGTCTACCCTCAAGAAATTATTTTTTTTCTCCCTCTGATAGAAAACGGAATTTTTAATAAACGTTCAATCAGCTGAATAGAAAATACCTTTTGAAGTGTGTGTGTGTGGGGTTGTGTGTGTGTGTGTAGGGGGTTGTGTGGTGTGTGGGGGTTGTGTGTGTGTGTGTGTGGGGGGGTTTGTGTGGGGTTGTGTGTGTGGGGGGGTTGTGTGTGTGTGTGTGGGGGTTGTGTGTGTGTGTGTGTGTGTGGGTTTGTGTGTGTGTGTGGGGGGGTTGTGATGTGTGTGTGTGTGTTTTGTCACTGATAGTCCTGGCAACAATATCATTATTTAAAACACACACACACACACTACACACATTGCTTCATGCACCTTTTGTCTAATTACTAAACAAACTGTTCTCTCATCTTCATCATCCTGTAGAAGTAATTATCATCTTAGTGTGGCGTGATGGTCCGTCTTCCAGCGTAAAGTCAGGAGTTTATGTTACCCTAAGCTCTAGTTTACTTCACCTGAGACGTGTTTGGCCAGGTAAGTTGTTATTTTAGTACAGTAGTTACTTGTGGGTTTTTTTTATTTTAGACGATGGTTTAGTACACACACACACACACACACACACACACACACACACACATGACTCCAGCCAGGTGTACATATGAGAGTCTGAAGGTAAACAGAGTAGAAGTTCGAAGTTCAGGTGTATAAACAACAACAAAACAACAAAACAACATCAAACACAGACAGACACATTGGCTTAAGTGATTGATCTGAGAAACACAGGTAACACAGGAATTTATCTATTAATTAAATTTAATGAAAGTAGGTTACATTGGATTAGGTTAGGCTGGGTTTGGGGTTAAGGTTAGGTTAGGTTGGGTTAGGTCAGGTTGGGTAAGTTGGGTCAGGTTGGGTTAGGTTGGGTTAGGTTAGGTTGGGTTAGGTTAGGTTAGGTTGGGTTAGGTCAGGTTAGGTTAGGTTAGGTTAGGTTAGGTTAAAATATATGATTAGGGAGGTTAAGTCAAGTTAGATTAGGTTACCTTTATGGTGATTAATCTTAAGGTGAAATAAACAGGAGGAGAGAATGTTGAGGTGATGGTGGTGACCCGGAGTATAGGGCCAGTAATGGAGGTTCTCTCTGGGTACAAATAATAAAAATATGTCAGTGGACGTCCTCGTGAATACTCCAGCTGGTGACCTCCTCCAAGTTACCTGAAGGTCTTATATATTCTACAGCAGAAGGAGGTCACGGGAGGGTGGTTGGAGGAGGTGTAGAGGTGACTGACACACAAGGAGGGGAGGTAATTTAACATATCCTAACCTGCTTGCGACCTAACCTAACAATCTACCTAACCTAACCTAACGCTAACTAATCTACTTATAAACATAACTTAACCTAACAAACTTGTCCTAGCGCTAAATCTAAACCTAATTTGCCTAACCTAACGAAACCAAACCTAACACATTAGCAATCCCCCCTCACTCTCAGGTAACAAGTGAAAATAATCCTGCAGGAGGGAGAGACAACAAATCCCCAGGTAATCCCACTCTCATTATTAACCTCAGGACCAAGAAAATGTCAATCCTTCAGGTTAAATACCCCCACCTTCACCATCCCCCCACACACACATCAGTTCTGGGTAGTCAATTATAACAACACAAACGCCAATCAGCTGAAACAAGATATATTTTAATGAGAATTACAGATTACATTACAGGTGGAACATGCGGTATGTACGGCCGAGATTGTAAATGTGTAATGTAACTCTAATAGGCGACGATAGTGTCTAGTTTAATCAGTGTATAAAACGGGATAGAGAACAGGTGGCGAGGAGATTTCCCACAGGTGTACATGGTGAGGTGAGGAGGGTGGAGTGGGAAGAGGAAGGTGAGGGGGTCTAAACAGGTAAGCTGATAACACAGGTAAGTTGACGATAGTTAAGTTGATTCTGCGATGTTCTACCTCATAAAAGATGACCTCGACTGTGCCTCAATGCTGAAACTATGTTAAAATCAATTTTTATGACCCACATACACAGGAAGGATCAAAGGTCCATGAGCTGGTAGTGGTGGTGGTAATTTTAAGATGAGAGTTATAATGGTGATCGTAATTGGTGGTTGTAGGTAGTAATGTAGTAGTGGTAGTGAGTAGTGGTGGTGGTGGTGTGGTGGTGGTGGTGGTGGTGGTGGTGGTGGTGGTGGTGGTGGTGGTGGTGGTGGTGGTGATGGTGGTGGTAGGTAGTAATGGTGGTGGTGGTGATGATATGGAGGTGGTGTTGGGTGGGGTGATTGTTGGAGATGGTGTGGTGGTTGTTAGGCGTGGTGGGTGGTGGTGGGTGTAGTGGTAGTAGTGGTGGTGAAGTGGAGATGGTAGTGGTGGTGGTGGGTGGAGTTAGTGGTGTGGTGAGGTTGTAATGGTGGTGGTTGATGTTGTAGTAGTGTGGTGGTTGGTGGTGGTAGTGGTTATGATGGTGTGGTATGGAGAAAAAATGATATCAATTAACGAAGCTTCATAGCTATGCTAACATAACTAACCTAACCTAACCTTCGTCATCATCCACAATTTTACATATATTTCTTCTTTTTTTTATCCAGTCGTTCTGATTCACATTTCGTTTGTTTCCTCAATTGTGTGTGCTATAACCAACCTTCTTACAGACATTTTACACTCCAAGTTCACCTGTGAAATTAGCACACACACAGGCTTCACCTGTAGAAAATTAACAGCAGCCGTAACTTCTAG
>NW_024719953.1:0-12969 GCF_018991925.1 Homarus americanus | reverse complement strand
GAGGTGTACCTGGGAGTGTCAGAGGTGTACCTGGGAGTGTCATTCATGTACCTAGGAGTGTCAGAGGTTTACCTGGGAGTGTCATGGGTGTACCTGGGAGTGTCAGAGGAGTACCTGGGATTATCAGAGGTGTACCTGGGATTGTGAGAGGTGTACCTGGGAGTGTCATAAGGTGTACCTAGGAGTGTCATGGGTGTAACTGGGAGTGTCGGAGGTGTAACTGGGAGTGTCAGAAGTGTACCTGGGAGTGTCAGAGGTGTACCTGGGAGTGTCAGCGTTGTACCTGGGAGTGTCAGGGGTGTACCTGTGAGTTTTAGGGTTGTACCTGGGAGTGTCAGGGGTGTACCTGGGAGTGTCAGAGGTGTCACTGGGAGATGTCAGTGGTGTACCTGAGAGTGTCATTCATGTACCTGGGAGTGTTGGAGGTGTACCTGGGAATGTCAGAGGTGTACCTGGGAGTGTCAGTGGTGTGCCTGGGAGATGTCAGTGGTGTACCTGGGAGTGTCATTCATGTACCTGAGGGTGTCAGAGGTGTACCTGGGAGTATTAGAGGTGTACCTGGGATTGTCAGAGGTGTACCTGGGAGTGTCAGAGGTGTACCTGGTAGTGTCAGGGGTCTAACTGGGAGTGTCGGAGGTGAACTATGAGTGTCAGAAGTGTACCTGGGAGTGTCAGAGGTGTACCTGGGAGTGTCATTCCTGTACCTGGGAGTGTCAGAGGTGTACCTGGAAGTGTCAGGGCTGGAAGTGTCAGAGGTATACCTGGAAGTGACAGCGGTGTATTTGGGAGTGTCAATGGTGTACCTGGGAGTGTCAGTGGTGTACCTGGGAGTGTCGAAGGTGTACCAGGGAGTGTCAGGGGTGTAACTGGGAGTGTCAGGGGTGTATGTGGGAGTGTCAGAGGTGTACTTGGGAGTGTCTGAGGTGTAACTGGGAGTGTCTGAGGTGTACCTGGGAGTGTCAGAGGTATACCTGGGAGTGTCAGAGGTGTAACTGGGAGATGTCAGTGGTATACCTGGGAGTGTCATTCATGTACCTGGGAGTGTCGGAGGTGTACCTGGGAATGTCAGAGGTGTACCTGGGAGTGTCAGAGGTGTACCTGGGAGATGTTGGTGGTACTCAGAGTATTCATGTACCTGGGAGTGTCAGAGGTGTACCTGGGAGCATTAGAGGTCTACCTGGGATTGCTGGGAGGTGTACCTGGGAGTGTCAGGTGTACCTGAGGCTAGGGGTTTAACTGGGAGGTTGGAGGTGTGTAACTGGGAGGCCAGAAGTGCACCTGGGAGTGTCAGAGGTGTAATTGGGAGGCTGGTCTCTGTACCTGGGAGTGCTCAGAGGTGTACCTGAAAAAAAAAAATGTCAGGCTGGAAGTGCAAGCCAGAGGTGTACCTGGGAGTGACAGGGCGGTGTACCTGAGTGTCAGTGGTGTACCTGGGAGGCCGAGGTGTACCAGGGAGTGTTGTGTAACTGGAGGCCAGGGGTGCATGGGAGCAAGTCAGAGGTGTACCTGGGAGTGTCAGTGGTGTACCTGGGAGTGTCAGAGGTGTACCAGGGAGTGTGAGGGGTGTAACTGGGAGTGTCAGGGGTGTACGTGGGAGTGTCAGAGGTGTACTTGGGAGTGTCTGAGGTGTAACTGGGAGTGTCTGAGGTGTACCTGGGAGTGTCAGAGGTGTACCTCGGAGTGTCAGAGGAGTTCCTGGGAGCATCAGAGGAGTACCTGGGAGTGTCAGGGGTGTACCTGGGAGTGTCAGGGGTGGACCTGGGAGTGTCAGAGGTGTCCCTGGGAGTGTCAGAGGTGTACCTGGGTGTAAGGGCGGAAACGATCCTCCGGCTAGTTACCGCTGCTAACTCGCTCGTTTGCTGGTGCAGACGACCCTTGGGGTGGTTGGACGGAGGTGATAACGGCAGCGACTATCTCCGCCACGAGCAGATTCAACCCAGCCGCCATACCGTCAGTATCTAGCTACCCTGCTGCCCGTCAAAATTCTGTCTGTGGTCTCATCATAGGTCCTGGACTCGTGGGCTGTGTTCCCAGACCTTCACCTATCAACTGCCAACTCTCTGGTCATCTACCACTACCGCATACCACGACCATCAGTTCATCACATTCCGTCGGTGCCCCGGTGTTCTCCTGCCTTTTCAAGACGTTGCTGAGTGTGGAGTGAATGGACGCTTCCCTGCCCTGAGTGTGCATCACCGCGTTCCAGAACCTTCCCCCAGGGCCACTGCCGTAGGAAATATTTGTTCATTGTTTGATTCCATTAATTGCTGACTCCCCTTTATTGTTCGATTCTATCAATTGTTGACTCCATTTAATTGTTTGATTCCATTAATTGCTGACTCCCCTTTATTGTTCGATACTATCAATTGTTGACTCCATTTATTTGTTTGATTCCTTTAATTGTTGCTTCCATTAATTGTTTGACTCCCGTAATTATTTGATATTTGTTGAGTGGTGTCAGAGTTTTGTGTTATATTTTTATAGTAAAGAGATGCCAATCTCTAACGGTTGTTTGTTATTCCTCGGAAAACCATGGTCCTTGACTTTCCTTTATTAAGATCCTGATTAGCCTGGTAAGGGATTTCTATCCCTAAGTCCTAGGCCTTTACAAGTGGCGACCTTGCCAGGACTGTCTCTGACCTTTGGTTTCTGAGGTTTAACATTCGTTCCGGTGTTGTTGTAAGTCGCCGTGAGCGCGCCACCTTGCTGTCTGTGGCCCGGAAGCAAGTGTTGTTCAGTGGTTATCCCTTCCTTCTGTGTGCTAATTTTGTTGCTCTACCTTGTACTTGGGGAAGTTAATTAGTGTTGGTTGGGGTGCGCTGAGGATGCTGTCATAGCATATATGTTGTTGTTTCACCTGGTGCGGTTTCGTTACCCTGAGGTGATTCAGCTGGGCTGGGTGCGGAACGAGGTTCCCTCCAGTCGGATCAAATCATTTACTGGTCTGATTGAGCCACTAGGTGAGTTACCTTTGGCTATTTGCGGGGTAAGTTGTTTGTTTTTCTCCTTTGTTCTTGGCCTTTTGGATCATTATGTCTACTTTTGAGGTGTGGAAAGATCAAGCGGTGGCCCTGGGTCTGACAGGTAGTGACATTGGTCAGTATGTGGTCACCCAACAGAATGCCGAGAGAGAGGAACGTCAGAGAGCGAGAGAGGAACGTCAGAAAGAGAGAGAGGTGGAGGAACGCCAGAAAGAGAGAGAGTTGGAGGAACGCCAGAAAGAGAGAGAGTTGGAGGAACGCCAGAAAGAGAGAGAGTTGGAGGAACTTCAGAAAGAGAAAGAAAGAGAGTTCGAATTAGCTAAGTTGCAGGCAGAAAAGGACCTAGAACTGGCTAGGATTAATGCTTCAAGTAGACCAGCATCCTCTGGCCCTATACAGGACAATGTGGTAAAACCCAGCTTGCCTGTGTACCGTGAAGGAGAAGACATCGCCTCCTACCTTGTTAGGTTTGAGCGGGTAGCTGAGCTGCTTGGTGTAGCCCCAGATAGCTATGCTGTAAGGTTGGGTAGCCTACTGAGTGGTAAGCCGGTAGAAATTTACACGTCCCTGTCTGCCGACATCACCCGAGATTACTTCTTGTTGAAGCAAGCTCTCTTGCGAGGATTTTGCAAGACTTCTGACAGTTATCGTGCTGATTTTCGCAGAACGAAGATTAGAGAGGGAGAAACGTACCAGCAGTTTTCGATTCACCTGGGTCGTTTATTTCAACAATGGCTGGAGACATCAGGGGTTGAAGAAACCTTTGAGTCTCTCTCTAACTTCATGATATTAGATCAGTTTTTGTCTTCTCTACCTCCAGACTTGGGAATTTTCATCAAAGAACACCAGCCAGCGACGCTTGGAGAAGCTGTGCATCTTGCCGACAACTGGGCGTCTGCTCGCAACGCCTACCCCAAGTCTTCCCCTCCTGTAGTGAAGATTGCGAAGCCTCCGTCCTCCGAGGAACCATCCCCAGGAGTACACAAGAGTAGTTCACCAGCCGTGCGGTGTCACAGCTGCGGAGAAGAAGGGCACATTCGTTCTCGCTGTCCCAGGAATCCCCTCGCCTTCAAGACTGCTGACACTCATCAACCCAGCAACAAGGTCGGATTCTGTTTGGAGGTCAGGAGCTGCCCCCGTTATTGTGTCAGTGGAACAATCAATGGGTCTAGGGCATCTACTTTCATCAGGGACACTGGTTGCTCGTGCATTATTGTCTCTGAAGAAGCCCTGCCTGACGCTGACATCTCCAGCTGCCCGAAGGTTAGTGTCGCCGATTATTTAGGTCGTGTTGACCAGTTCCCTGTTGTTAGGTGCTACCTGCGTTGCCCCTATTTCACTGGTTGGTCTAATGTGGTAAGAGCTCCCATTAAATGTGCTAGTGCCCTCATTGGTAATGTTCCCGGTGTTCGTGACCCTAACGACCCGGAAACGTTAAAACTCTCCTCACCACCAGCACCAGTCTCCTCGCCACCTGCTGAGGACGACGACTCGCCACCTGCCGAGGTCGCCTCGCCATCCTCTCACGCCGCCACGCCTGCCGCCAAGGTCCAAGCTGTAGGGCCACGGACGGCGATGGTGAAACGACCGCATCCCCTGATTCTGCCGAATTTGTTGCCACTGACTGTGACGCCCAAGGAGTTCGCCAAGCTTCAAGACTCGTGTGCCACTCTGAAGCGGGTAAGGGAGAAGGTGACTTCCGGGGAGGAGGATCAGGTGAGAGATGGGTCGGTTTATAAGTTTGTTTCTATTAATGGGGTGTTACACAGGTCTTGTGTTTCATCCAAGCGACCAGCTAAAGTAGGTCGGTTTTTACTTGTTGTCCCTGCTGTTTGTCGTAGTAACATTCTCTCTGTAGCTCACAAGAGCTCTCTTGTAAGTCACTGTTCTCGTAGGAAAACTTATAGGAAGGTTGCTGATCAGTTTTACTGGCCAGGTATGGGAGCGGATATTAGAGATTTTTGTAGGAGTTGTGATCAGTGCCCACGTATGTCCGCCAAGGGTAGAGTCCGTCCTGTTCCACTTGAACCCTTACCCGTCGTTGCAGAACCATCTTCTCGGGTAGCCATAGATTTTGTTGGACGATTCTCACCCCCTTCCTCTAAGAAGCCTAAATTACATCAAGCGAATTTGTTAAAGCAATATAATTGCAGGACCCACATTGCTCGTGTCCTTGACGACGTCCCCAAGCTGGAGTTAGTCGAGGCACTACCCTGCAAGAGTTCCTGTGAAATTCGGATGCCAGAGCCTGTTGATCTCGGTTGCCAGTTGCTGCCAACCCCTGGCGAGATAGAAGAATCCTCCACGACAGGAAATAGGCCCAAACTTAAACTTGGACTGAAGTGGACCCCACGTGCAGTTCCTTGATACGGCATTACGTTTTGGACATCAAGTTTCCACCTATTCTTTTCTATGACCCTTCTTTATTTTGCAATGTGTATTTAAGCATTTGTTGTAAGATGATTATGCTTTGTGTACTAATCTTAAGTTTTAATCTACCTTACAGTAGATTTTTGTTGGGGGAGCAGTGTAAGGGCAGAAACGATCCTCCGGCTAGTTACCGCTGCTAACTCGCTCGTTTGCTGGTGCAGACGACACTTGGGGTGGTTGGACGGAGGTGATAACGGCAGCGACTATCTCCACCACGAGCAGATTCAACCCAGCCGCCATACCGTCAGTATCTAGCTACCCTGCTGTCCGTCAAATTCTGGCTGTGATCTCATCATAGGTCCTGGACTCGTGGGCTGTGTTCCCAGACCTTCACCCATCAACTGCCAACTCTCTGGTCATCTACCACTACCGCATACCACGACCATCAGTTCATCACATTCCGTCGGTGCCCCGGTGTTCTCCTGCCTTTTCAAGACGTTGCTGAGTGTGGAGCGAAGTGGACGCTTCCCTGCCCTGAGTGTGCATCACCGCGTTCCAGAACCTTCCCCCAGGGCCACTGCCGTAGGAAATATTTGTTCATTGTTTGATTCCATTAATTGCTGACTCCCCTTTATTGTTCGATTCTATCAATTGTTGACTCCATTTAATTGTTTGATTCCATTAATTGCTGACTCCCCTTTATTGTTCGATTCTATTATTTGTTTGATTCCTTTAAGTGTTTGCTTCCTTTAATTGTTTGACTCCCGTAATTATTTGATGATTGTTGAGTGGTGTCAGAGTTTTGTGTTATGTTTTTATAGTAAAGAGATGCCAATCTCTAACGGTTGTTTGTTATTCCTCGGAAAACCATGGTCCTTGACTTTCCTTTATTAAGATCCTGATTAGCCTGGTAAGGGATTTCTATCCCTAAGTCCCAGGCCTTTACACCCGTGATCGAGTATAACATATCCCCTGATCAAGTATTACAAAGTCTCCTGGCCCAGTATAACAAAGTCCCCAGATCGAGCGTAACAAAGTCCCCTGATCGAGTATAACAAAGCCCCCTGGACTAGTATAACAAAGAACCCTGATCGAGTATAACAAAGTCCCCTGATCGAGTATAACAAAGTCCTCTGTTCGAGTATAACAAAGTCCCCTGATCGAGTATAACAAAGTTCCCTGGTCGAGTATAACACTGTCCCCTGATCGAGTATAACAAAGGCCACTCATCGAGAATAACAATGTCCCCTGATCGAGTATAACAAAGCCCCCTACTCGAGTATAAGAAAGTCCCCTGATCGAGTATAACATATCCCCTGATTGAGTATAACAAAGTCATCTGGTCGAGTATAAAAAAGTCCCCTGATCGAGTATAACAAAGTCCCCTGATCCTAGTATAACAAAGCCCCCTGGACGAGTATGACAAATACCCCTGAACCGAGCATAACAAAGTCCCCTGATCGAGTGTAACAAAAGTCCCCTAATCGAGTATTAAAATGTCACCTGGTCCAGTGTAACAAAGTCCGCTGATCGAGTATAGAAAAGTTCCCTGGCCCAGTATAACAAAGTCCCCAGATCGAGCATAACAAAGTCCCCTGATCGATCATAACAAAGTCCCCTGATCCTAGTATAAAAAAGCCCCCTGGACGAGTATAACAAAGTCCCCTGAACCGAGTATAACAAAGTCCCCTGATCGAGTATAACACATCCCCTGATCGAGTATAACAAAGTCCCTGGTGGAGTATAGCAAAGTCCCCTCATCGAGTATAGCAAAGTCCATTGGTCAAATATAGGAAAGTCCACAGATATAGTATGACAAAGTCCCCTGATCAAGTATAAAAAAGTCCCCTGGTCGAGTATAACAAGTCCCCTGATCGAGTATAACAAAGTCCCCTGGTCGAGTATAGCAAAGTCCCATGATCGAGTATAACCAAGCCCCCTCATCGAGTATAACAAAGGCCCCTAATCGAGTATAACAAAGTCCCCTGATTGAGTATAACAAAGTCCTCTGATCGAGAATAACAAAGTCCTCAGGTTGAGTATAACTAAGTCCCCTGATCAAGTATAACATATCCCCTGATCGAGTATAACAAAGTCCTCTGGTCGAGTATAAAACAGTCCCCTGATCGCGTATAACAAAGTCCCCTGGTCGTGTATAACAAAGTCCCCGGATCGAGTACAGCAAAGTCCCTGGAGGAGTATAACAAAGTCCCCTGATCGAGTATAACATATCCCTTGATCGAGTATAACAAAGTCCCTGGTGGAGTATAACAAAGGCCCCTCATCGAGTATAGCAAAGGGCCCTGATCGAGTAAGACAAAGTCCTCTGATCGAGTATAACAAAGTCCCCTAATCGAGTATAACAAAGCCCCCTGGACGAGTATAACAAAGTTCCCTGATCGAGTATAACAAAGTCTCATGATCGAGTATAACAAAGTCCCATGATCGAGTATAACAAAGTCCGCTGGTCCAGTATAACAAAGTCCCCTTATCGAGTATAACATATCCCCTGATCGAGTATTACAATGTCTCCTGGCCCAGTATAACAAAGTCCCCAGATCGAGCGTAACAATGTCCCCTGATCGATTATAACAAAGTCCCCTGGTCGAGAATAACAAAGGCACTGATCGAGTAAGACAAAGTCCCCTGATCGAGTATAACAAAGTCCCCTGATCGAGTATAACAAAGTCACCTGATCGAGTATTACATATCCCCTGGTCGAATATAACAAAGTCCCTGGTGGAGTATAACAAAGTCCCCTGATCGAGTATCACAAAGTCTCCTGGGCGAGTATAACAAAGTTTTCTAATCGAGTATAAAAAAGGCCCCTCGTCGAGTATAACAAAGTCCTTTAATCGAGTATAACAAAGTCCCCTGATCGAGTATAACATATCACCTAATCGAGTATAACAAAGTCCTCTGGTTCGAGTATAATAAAGTCCCCTGATCGAGTATAACAAAGTCGCCTTGTCGAGTATAACAATGCCCCTGATCGAGTATAACAAAGGCCCCTCATGGAGTATAGCAAAGTCAATTGGTCAAATATAGTAAAGTCCACTCATCGAGTATAACAAAGTCCCCCGATCGAGTATAACAAAGGCCTCTAGTCGAGTAAGACAAAGTCCCCTGATCAAGTAAAAAAAAGTCCCCTGGTCGAGTATAACAAAGTCCCCTAATCGAGTATAAAAAGTCCCTGGTCGACTATAGGAAAGTCCCCTGATCGAGTATAATAAAGCCCCCACATCGAGAATAACAAATTCCCCTGGTTGAGTATAACAAATTCCCCTGGTTGAGTATAACAAAGTCCCCTGATCGAGTATAACAAATTCCCCTGGTTGAGTATAACAAAGTCCCCTGATCGAGTATAACATATCCACTGATTGAGTATAAACAAAGTCATCTGGTCGAGTATAAAAAAGTTCCCTGATCGAGTATAACAAAGTTCCCTTGTCGAGTATAACAAAGTCTCCTCATCGAGTATAAAAAAGTCCCCTGTTCGAGTATAACAAAGTTCCCTGGTCGAGTATAACAAAGTCCCCTGGTCGAGTCCAAAAAAGGCCTCTAAAAGAGTATAACAAAGTCCCCTTATCTAGTAAAGCAAAGGCCGCTGATCGAGTATAACAAAGGCCCCTCATCGAGTATAACAAAGTCCATTGGTCAAGTATAAAAAAGATCCCTGGTCGAGTATAACAAAGTCCCCTGATCGAGTATAACAAAGCCCCCTGCTCGAGTATAACAAAGTCCCCTGGTCGAGTCCAAGAAAGGCCTCTAATCGAGTATAACAAAGTCCCCTCATCTAGTATAACAAAGGCCCCTGATCGAGTATAACAAAGCCCCTCATCGAGTATAAGAAAGTCCCTGATCGAGTATAACAAAGCCGCCTAATCGAGTATAACAAAGTCCCCTGGTCGAGTATAACAAAGTCCCCTGTTCGAGTCTATCAAATTCCCCTTATCGAGTATAACAAATTCCCTTTTTCGAGTATAACAAAGTCCCCTAATCGAGTATAAAAAAGGGCCCTGGTCGAGTATAACAAAGTCCCCTGATCGAGTGTAACAAAAGTCCCCTGATCGAGTATAACAAAGTCCCCTGATCGAGTATAAATATTTCCCCTGGTCCAGTGTAACAAAGTCCCCTGATCGAGTATAACAATGTCCCCTGGTTGAGTATAACAAAGTCCCCTGATCGAGTATAACATATCCCCTGATTGAGTATAACAAAGTCATCTGGTCGAGTATAAAAAAAGTCCCCTGATCGAGTATAACAAAGTTCCCTGGTCGAGTATAACAAAGTCCCATCATCGAGTATAACAAAGGCCCCTCATCGAGTATAACAAAGTCCATTGGTCAAGTATAAAAAAGATCCCTGGTCGAGTATAACAAAGTCCCTGATCGAGTATAACGAAGTCCATTGGTCAAGTATAAAAAAGATCCCTGGTCGAGTATAACAAAGTCCCCTGATCGAGTATAAAAAAGCCCCCTGCTAGATTATAACAAAGGCCCCTCATCGAGTATAAGAAAGTCCGATGATCGAGTATAACAAAGCCGCCTAATCGAGTATAACAAAGTCCCCTGGTCGAGTATAACAAAGTCCCCAGTTCGAGTCTATCAAAGTCCCCTTATCGAGTATAACAAATTCCCCTTATCGAGTATAACAAAGTTCCCTTATCGAGTATAACAAAGTCCCCTAATCGAGTATAAAAAAGGTCCCTGGTCGAGTATAACAAAGTCCCCTGATCGAGTGTAACAAAAGACCCCTGATCAAGTATAACAAAGTCCCCTGATCGGGTATAAAAATGTCCCCTGGTCCAGTGTAACAAAGTCCCTAGATCGAGAATACCAAAGTCCCCTGATCGTTTATAACAAAGTCCCCTAATCGAGTAAAAGAAAGTCCCGTGATCGAGAATAACAAAGTCCCTGGTGGAGTATAACAAAGTCCCCTGATCGAGTATAACAAAGGCCACCCATCGAGTATAGCAAAGTCCATTGGTCAAATATAGGAAAGTCCCCTGATCGAGTATAACAAAGTCCCCTAATCGAGTATAACAAAGCCCCCTGGACGAGTATAACAAAGTTCCCTGATCGAGTATAAGAAAGTCCCCTGGTCGAATCCAAAAAATGCCTCTAAACGAGTATTACAAAGTCTCCTGGCCGAGTATAGCAAAGTCCCCAGATCGTGCGTAACAAATTCCCCTGATCGAGTATAACAAAGCCCCCCTGGACGAGTATAACAAAGACCCCTGATCGATTATAACAAAGTCCCCTGATCGAGTATTACATATCCCCAGATCGAAAATAACAAAGTCCCTGGTGGAATATAACAAAGTCCCCTGATCGAGTATCACAAAGTCTCCTGTTCGAGTATAACAAAGTTTTCTAATCGAGTATAAAAAAGGCCCCTCGTCGAGTATAACAATGTCCTCTGATTGAGTATAACAAAGTCCCCTGATCGAGTATAACATATCACCTGATCGAGTATAACAAAGTCCTCTGTTCGAGTATAACAAAGTCCCCTGATCGAGTATAACAAAGTCCCCTGGTCGAGTATAACAATGTCCCCTGATCGAGTATAACAAAGGCCACTCATCGAGAATAACAAAGTCCCCTGATCGAATATAACAAAGCCCCCTGCTCGAGTATAAGAAAGTCCCCTGATCGAGTATAACATATCCCCAGATTGAGCATAACAATGTCATCTGGTCGAGTATAAAAAAGTCCCCTGATCGAGTATAACAAAGTCCCCTGATCCTAGTATAAAAAAGCCCCCTGGACGAGTATAACAAAGTCCCCTGAACCGAGCATAACAAAGTCCCCTGAACGAGTTTAACAAAAGTCCCCTGATCGAGTATAACAATGTCCCCTGGTTGAGTATAACAAAGTCCCCTGATCGAGTATCACATATCCCCTTATTGAGTATAACAAAGTCATCTGGTCGAGTATAAAAAAGTCCCCTGATCGAGTATAACAAAGTTCCCTGGTCGAGTATAAAAAAGTCCCCTCATCGAGTATAACAGGTCCCCTGGTCGAGTATAACAATGTCCCCTGATCGTGTATAACAAAGGCCCCTAATCGAGTATAACAAAGTCCCCTGATCGAGTATAACAAAGTCCCTGGTGGAGTGTAACAAAGTCCCCTGATCGAGTATAACAAAGGCCCCTCATCGAGTATAGCAAAGTCCATTGGTCAAATATAGGAAAGTCCCCTGATCGAGTATAACAAAGTCCCCTAATCGAGTATAACAAAGCCCCCTGGACGAGTATAACAAAGTTCCCTAATCGAGTATAAGAAACTCCCCTCATCGAGTATAACATATTCCCTGATTGAGTATAACAAAGTCATCTGGTCGAGTATAAAAAAGTCCCCTGATCGAGTATAACAAAGTCCCCTGATCCTAGTATAAAAAAGCCCCATGGACGAGTATAACAAATACCCCTGATCGAGTATAAGAAAGTCCCCTGATCGAGTATAACATATCCCCTGATTGAGCATAACAAAGTCATCTGGTCGAGTATAAAAAAGTCCCCTGATCGATAATAACAAAGTTCCCTGGTCGAGTTTAACAAAGTCCCCTCATCGAGTATAACAAAGGCCCCTCATCGAGTATAACAAAGTCCATTGGTCAAGTATAAAAAAGATCCCTGGTCGAGTATAACAAAGTCCCTGATCGAGTATAACGAAGTCCATTGGTCAAGTATAAAAAAGATCCCTGGTCGAGTATAACAAAGTCCCCTGATCGAGTATAACAAAGTCCCCTGGTCGAGTATAGCAAAGTCCCCTGATCGAGTATAACAAAGCCCCCTGCTCGAGTATAACAACGGCCCCTCATCGAGCATAAGAAAGTCCTCTGATCGAGAATAACAAAGCCGCCTAATCGAGTATAACAAAGTCCCCTGGTCGAGTATAACAAAGTCCCCTGTTCGAGTCTATCAAAGTCCCCTTATCGAGTATAACAAATTCCCCTTATCGAGTATAACAAAGTTCCCTTATCGAGTATAACAAAGTCCCCTAATCGAGTATAAACAAGGTCCCTGGTCGAGTATAACAATTCCCCTGATCGAGTGTAACAAAAGACCCCTGATCAAGTATAACAAAGTCCCGTGATCGGGTATAAAAATGTCCCCTGGTCCAGTGTAACAAAGTCCCTAGATCGAGCATACCAAAGTCCCCTGATCGTTTATAACAAAGTCCCCTGATCGAGTAAAAGAAAGTCCCCTGATCTTGAATAACAAAGTCCCTGGTGGAGCATAACAAAGTCCCCTGATCGAGTATAACAAAGGCCCCCCCCCATCGAGTATAGCAAAGTCCATTGGTCAAATATAGGAAAGTCCCCTGATCGAGTATAACAAAGTCCCCTAATCGAGTATAACAAAGCCCCCTGGACGAGTATAACACAGTTCCCTGATCGAGTATAAGAAAGTCCCATGATCGAGTAAAAGAAAGTCCCCTGGTCCAGTATAACAAAGTCCCCTGATCGAGTATAACTTATCCCCTGATCGAGTATTACAAAGTCTCCTGGCCGAGTATAGCAAAGTCCCCAGATCGAGCGTAAGAAAGTCCCCTGATCGAGTATAACAAAGCCCCCTGGACGAGCATAACAAAGACCCCTGATCGAGTATAAC
>NW_024719952.1:0-12140 GCF_018991925.1 Homarus americanus | reverse complement strand
CTCAGGGCGTGCTTCGTTCAGTTACGTGTTATCCAGCATTACACACCCCAACGTTACCTCACCCCAACGTTACGCACCCCCAACATTGCACCCCCAACGGTTACACACCCCAACGTTACGCCCCCAACATTACACCCCCAACATTACACACACCCAACAATACACACACCCCAACATTACACCCCAATTACACACACCCCAACATTACGGCACGCCCCCAACATTACGCAACATTACACACACCCTGACATTACACACACCCTGACATTACAGCACACCCAACATTAGCACCCCAACATTGCACACCCCCAACATTACACGCCCCCAACATTACACACCTGACATTACACACCTGACATTACACACCCCCCGTACACACACCCCACCATTGCACCTTCGTTACGCGCCCCCACCGTACACACCCCCAACGTTATGCACGCCCTGACGTTATCACACGCCCACGTTATGCACGCCTGACGTGCACACGCCCCTGACGTTGCACGCGCTGGCGTGCACGCACTGACGTTACACCCCCAGCGTTACGCACGCCTGGCGATTGCGCACACGCCTGCGTTAACGCCCCAACATTACGCACTGACGTTACACACACGGGTTGACCGCCTGACGTTGCACGCACTGACGTTGCACGCCTGACATTACACACTGACGTTGCACGCTGGCGATTACACGCTGACGTTGCACACTGACATTGCACGCGCTGCGTTGCACGCTGACGTTGCACTGGCCCCTGACGTTGCACACAGTGACGTTGCACACTGACATTACGCTGACGATTGCACGCTGGCGATTGCACACGCTGACGTTGCGCACTGACGTTGCACGCACTGACGTTGCACGCTGACGTTGCACACGCTGACGTTACACACACCCCTGATATTACACACCCCAACATTGCACACACACCCCAACATTACACACACACCAACATTGCACACACACCACCATTACACACCCCCAAGCATTACACACTCCACATTACACACCCCAACATTACACACTCCCAACATTACACACACCCCCAACATTACACACACCCCAACATTGCACGCACTGACATTACACACCCCAGCATTACACACTGACCATTACACCCCAACATTACACACACCCCAACGTTACACACACCCCAACATTACACACACCCCACATTACACACGCCTCAACGTGCACATGTAATGAGATAAAACTCACAGGAAATTACATATGGGTAGGAAGTATGAGGTAGGAATGTAAGGTAGGAAACTTAGTAGCGTGGCCTGGATGTTGTTGCACAGCGATCACTACGCTTATCTTGTCTCGTATGTCAATACACATGTTCTTAAAGGGACAACTTGTTAACACCTGCTGATACAACTATTTATTAATTCCTCAGTGACATAGACACATTAATATCACTATTATATCAGGTTCTAACACATCATGCTTTCGTTGCCAGCTGACTTTCTCAGACACACCTGAATATACACTTCCCCATAATGGATTAACTCACCCTAGAGCATTCTGACAAGACTCACGTGTTCCCTGGCGTAAGCGGTGGTGCTGGCTGGGCTGCCTCTGTGGGAAATCTGCTTGTGGTGATGCTGTGGTCTGGTCGGAGGTCTCCTCGATTTTGGGAGGAGACGTCGTGGCTCTCCTTAGTGAACGGTGGCTGTTGAGCAGAGAATGACAGCAGCAGAATGTTCGTGTGGACTGTCGGATGGTATTGAATCCCGAATGCCGAATATGGAATGCGGAATGCCCGTGGACAGAGACTGTGAGGGACACTATGTAGGGTCGGGCAAGCAGCTTCTGACCTCTAACAATTGATACTAAACTGGTTTGTCTGAATAATTGTGTGCAGGTGTGGTCTGTAAGTGTGTCTTGGCTTTAAGAATGGGGTTGTGAGTCATGTTTCACGTGTTGCGTGTGGTGAAGTCCCTAGGTGAAACCTGGGTGTGTCAGCTGGGCTTCTTGGTATGGGTACCTGGTCTGTGGTGTGCTTGCTGTTATATGTGACATAATTCTGGGCTGTAAGGTTTTGGTCTGTAATCACTCGTACACCTCCGCCCAAGACCAAGCTTCATCACAGAGACTGAGTGTCTTTATAGAACAGCTGTATCACGATAATGGTATCAGATAATCCCTGGGGGCGATAACATGGTCTCATTTTACAATGTCTCATGGTTGTGTGTTTTTCTACTGGCGTAGTTGATTTGACAAAAGCTCACTATACCTCCGCCAAGATCAAAGCTTCTGTGCCGGAGGAAAAAAGCTTTTTGTAGTGAACATAGAATGAAAAGAATCCTTCATGTATGGTAGTGTCGGGCGACCTTGCAGTCCATTCTACAACCAATATGGGTGTTACATTTCATTTCAGCCCATGTCCAAATAACAATTCATCTCAGTCAGTAATATAGCTACAACATCGTGTTTCATAGTCAAGACATTGATCAAATGAACTCATAGAAAAAAGTGAGACTAAAAGGGCATTCTTTGTAGTAAGCATCAACAAATTCAAGGAGAAAATGTTCAAAATAAAAATGTTTTCTCGTTCACATGTTAGAGATTATTGATATCTTTTTTTTTTATACATCAACAACATCAGTACATTAGTTGGGTCAGCATAGCTTTCGTCTTCCTTCATTGGTATCTGGCAAAGGGTGGGGCAGCTCGCGCTGTAGTGGTGGTCGCTTCATCTCTTCGCTTTCTTGTGTGTCAGACTTGTCTTCTGTCTTCTTTCTTCCATGCTTACATCTTGTCTTCTTTCTTCCCTGCCCATCTTCTGTCTTCTTTATTCCATACCGCACCTTGTAGGTGTTTCTCCCCACCTTCTGACTTCTTCTCACTTCCTCTGGTTTCTATACTCTTCCAGAGCAGTTTTCTGTCATCTCTTCTTCTCTATGCATCTTCATTTTTCATATTCAGATGAATTTTCTGCTCCATCTGAGTTTTCTTTTATACATCTTCGTTTTCCGTCATATTCCAGATGAATTTTCTGCTTCATCTGCATTTCTTCTCTGCAACATCATCATTTTCAACATATTCCAGACGATTTTCTGTTCATCTGCCGATCGGCTTCGATAAGGATAAAGTTGTCCCTGTTTGGGCTGGTCTCCTTAATGACTGTAAGGCAGGTTCCGCGAGACCAGGGCTCGCCACCACGTCGTCAGTGTCCAAAACAACCAAAGTCCCTGTCTTACACCTTCCGAAATGGTTAATCCACCTCCTGGCTTGGCTCACCAGGGTTCGTTGTGTGGCGTCCATTACACTTTTCCCTAAAAGTAGAAAAATATAATCTTCTATCTATACCAAGGAGGACTTGAAAAGTGGCGTGGTGTGTGGTGGGTTTTTCTGTCCTTCATCAAGCTGCATTCATCCGCTTCTTTCATCTGCTAGTTCTTCTCTGCTCGTATACTGTGGTTGGCTGGCCATAGATTGGTACTGTGTGTGACATTTGACAGAAGCAATCTAAAGGGTGATGGATTGGTTGGAAGTGCATTATAAAAAAAGTTACTTATATTAAGTCAATGTTTGGCATTATCATTTCCGTCACGAATATTCTCATCAGGCTGGGTCAGGGTGAAGCTCTGCGCACTACACTGAATATCATTTGTCACTGCGCGTCAAAAGTACATCACAAATCATAATAACATAAATACACTGGTGGCTCTGCATTCATAATATTACTTTATATTAACCATCATCATCATACACAGCTCGCGGGACAAAAGGCAGGGGATCAGTGTGGTCCATGGCGAGGCAGGTCAGAAGGGACGTGAGGCACCCGGGCTGGGGTGAGGAGCAGGCAGGCGGGGCGGCTGGCCAGGCCAGCCAGGCTGGTCGTGGGTGAGGTGGGGAGAACGAGGTGGTTGGGATCGACAGACCGGGCTTCCGCGGAGGCGAGGAGATTGCAGGCGGGAGGCGGGCAGGGCAAGATCAGGATGGAAGGGTAAGGAGGGTGAGGTGGGATTGGGACAGGGAGGAGGATGTAGGTTAAAGGCATGTTGGTTATAACAGTTAGTACAGACACCGCTTTCATCACTGTTTCTAGTATGCATTTAACACTGACCAACAATCAAGCACTTGACTTGCGAATGCTACAGATAGCGGGTGATCACTGAAATTGCGTTTAAGCACTGTAGCTTATATTTCTGGTAAAATTCCGCTTCTACGAGGACATTTACTTGAGCTGTAACGGAGACACAGGACGTTTCGCTACTGCATGAGCAACATTACGCACTTTTGAACTAACGGAGCCAGGTGTTGTGGCTAACGGGGAGGCATGGGTTTACGTTAAGTACATTGTTGGCAGCAACAATGAGGAGAGAGGCGATGGGTTAACGTCATAGTTCGCTACCACCAATGTGGTAAAACATAACTGTGAGGAGGAATATAAATAAGTAAGTCTAGAGAGTAGAATGTAAAGATAGGAAGCTTGGTAGCATGGCCTGGATGTTATTTGCTGGCGTCCTGTATCTTATCCTCGTATGTCAATACGTATATCACTTCTTAAAGGGACAACTTAAGCTTACTCTTTGATACAACTATTAGTTATTCACTCAATGACATGGACACATTAATATCACTATTATAGTCAGGTACTAACACATTATACGTTGGTGCGACTTGAGCTCTCCAGACGCACCTGAATGAATACACTTCCCACAGTAGGTAACTCACCCTAGGACGTTCTGACAAGACTCCGTGTACCTGACGTAGGCCCAGTGAGTGCTGGCTGGGCTGCCTGGTCTGGTCAGGGGTCTCCTCCCGACCTGGGAGGGCGTGCGTGACTCTGCTTAGTGAACCAGTGACGACCAAGCAGGAGGAGAAACAGCCAGAATGAGAATCAGTATGACCGGAAAGTGCGTGGATGGGTTGTAGGGGCCTTTATGGTGGGTCGGCCGGCTTCTGACCTCTAACAATTAACACTAAGCTGGTTTGATCTGGATAGTGTGTGTGCGGGTGTGGTCTGTGAGTGTCTTGGCTGGGTGCGGTTGTGCACCGGCTCACGTCATTGTGGGCAGGTCAGTCTCTTAAGGTCGACTCTGGGTGTGTCAACGTAGATGTGTTACCACGAGGTCTGTGAGTGTACTTGTTGTTATATGTGGCTTATTGTGGGCTGTAAGCTGGTCTGACAATCAATCATTACATATCCGCCCCTGTGATGGACTTCTCCCCTACAACTGCCTACAACTGCGTAGCAGCTCACCACCTGCTATCGCATTCCAATGTGCCGCCTTCCCTAGCAACCAACCAGATGTTACCGTATCTTAGCAACGAAACTATTCACCGGCTACTTCTCGGGTTTTCCCACCATGACTCATGGCGGCTGCTGCGGGGTATATAAGCTCTGTCCTCCATTGAGATTCATCGACTTGAGAACTGAACCTCGGCGAGGTAGATTCTCCCGGCTCCACGCTCCTTCCTCCCGAGGTACCACGTGACCATGTTCACCTTAGACCAGGCGAAGGTTGTTAGACTGATTCCGGTCGAGTACCCTTCGCGCAAGAAACTCAATCTTCTTGTCATGAGAAAATTTTTTGACCACCTCGGAATCACGGGGGTGACAGGGGTCGTCCTCAGTAAAGGCGGTACCCTTATCATCACCTTCGAGGAATGGGGACAGGGCCACAAATTGCCACCCCTTACGAAACTCAATGGAGTCGACGTCATTTTTGAAGCCTGCCTTCAAGACAACTTGGTTTTGGGAGTCATTTCCCACACAGAAATCGAGTATCTGGAAAAACATGAACTTGCTGAGCTGATTGGAGATCAGCTCTCAATTGTTCGGAAGCTGACCAACAACGCTGCCCTTGTTGGCTTCCCAAAACAACTTCCTAGCTCCGTTTTACTGGGTTGGGAGAAAATCCCAGTAAAACCATACCAGCAAAGACCCACTCGCTGCTACAAATGCCAGAAGTATGGCCATCTGGCGCGAAAGTGTCGTGCTCGGGAGGTGTGTTCAAGCTGCGGGACACCCGGCCACACTGACGCTGACTGCCAGGCGGCCGCGAAGAAGTGCGCGGCTTGTGGTGGCCCTCACTCCTCCTCCGACCGGGAGTGTCCCAAGTGGAGGGAGGAGTGCAGGGTGGCCAGGCTGCGGGCTAAAGAGAAATTGACCTACAAGGAGGCCCTCCTTGTAGTGAAGAATCAAGAAAAGAACAACCAAGACAAGAACAATCAAGATAAAAACAACCAAGACAAGAACAACCACGAACCCGATAACATTACACTATCTTTGACATCGATTATTGATGTGTACGAGAATATCCTAACAGAAGACCAGAAAGAAGAAGACCAAAAAGAAGAAGACGAAGATCAAGAAGAAGAATGGAAAGTGAAAAGTAAAAAAAGAAACAAGAGAAAAAAGAAGTCCAACCAATCAGCTTCGGCCGAAATAGCCTAACGGCGAAGAGGCCAGTAATCCCCAACAACGAACTTGAATTGAGATTCAGTCTGACCATTCTTCTTGAACAAGCAACACCTCCTCCTCTGCCGCTGCCTGGCGACCCTCGCCTCTCCTCCGCCTGCCTGGCGGTCCTCGCTCCCGCCAGCGAGCATGTCCTTCTCTGAGCTTCCTCACCAACCAACTCTCATTCTGCCCATTTTCCTGAACAAGCAACATCTCCTCCAGCAAGCTCCACGCTGTTAACATTTCATTCAACCAGGAGGCCAGCAACAGGCAACATCTTCTCTAACGAAGCTCCTGCACATCTACCTCCTTCACCAAGCTACTCACCGCACGTCTCTACCGAGCAGCCCCTCACCACACAGCACCTCCAGCACCAGACTGTCTATCATATAACTTATATATTATACAAGAAAACCACATTAGAGTTTCCTTCCATCCTGAGTGCTAGACAACTTTAATATCTCGATACCCCTACAATGGTAACTCCCGGAGATTAGCACTCACACAGGATGGAGGAGACACTGATCACGCTCCCAGTCTTCAAGCAGACACCAGCTCCTCTTCCTGCCTCGCGCACCACATTCTGACGACCCCAGCACACCCGTCCTGCCTCAGACGCCGACCCCGGCCCAGCAGTACCTGCCGTGAGGGAAGCACACAACATCCATCGCCTCCACACCCCCTCTTTTCTCCCTCAGGTACTCCCTGCTAATGTCCTGCACCCTGCTGCTGTCGTGGACCCAGCTGCTGTCACGAGCCCTAATCCGCTTCTGCTGACCCAGCCCCTGCTCCTGATCCAGGCCCACACACACCCCAGCAGGCGCATCTGACGACCCTGTACCTGTCGTGAGGGAAGAACAACATTCATCGCCTCCACACACCCTTTTTCTCCCTTCTCCCACAGATCGTGTGTATCTAGACAGTTGTATTTCAGCGATCGGCTCATCACGCCATCGCCGTTGTCTCACATGAGGCATGCACTGCCCGGTCTTCCTCACATGTGCTAAGCAACTCTACAATCAACAAGTCTCCTACATCGCCTGGAGGGGAGGGGGAGTATTGTAGTGGACTTCTCCCCTACAACTGCCTACAACTGCGTAGCAGCTCACCACCTGCTATCGCATTCCAATGTGCCGCCTTCCCTAGCAACCAACCAGATGTTACCGTATCTTAGCAACGAAACTATTCACTGGCTACTTCTCGGGTTTTCCCACCATGACTCATGGCGGCTGCTGCGGGGTATATAAGCTCTGTCTCTCCCTTGAGATTCATTCTGACCATTCTTCTTGAACTAGCAACACCTCCTCCTCTGCCGCTGCCTGGCGACCCTCGCCTCTCCTCCGCCTGCCTGGCGGTCCTCGCTCCCGCCGGCGAGCATGGCGACCCACCAGCTGTCCTTCCCTGAGCTTCCTCACCAACCAACTCTCATTCTGCCCATTTTCCTGAACAAGCAACATCTCCTCCAGCAAGCTCCACGCTGTTAACATTTCATTCAACCAGGAGGCCAGCAACAGGCAACATCTTCTCTAACGAAGCTCCTGCACATTTACCTCCTTCAACAAGCTACTCACCGAACGTCTTCTACCGTGCAGCCTCTCACCACACGGCACCTCCAGCACCAGACTGTCCATCATATAACTTATATATTATACAAGAAAACCACATTAGAGTTTCCTTCCATCCTGAGTGCTAGACAACATTAATATCTCGATACCCCTACAAACTTCTCTGACTGACACTTCACAAGGTGTTGTTTCTCAACGCTGAAACAACTCCCATCATCTATAAAATATACACAAGGTAAGATACGTTTTCGGGAAAGAACTTTATATGGTATAATAAACTAGGACTAATAATGGTGATAATAGGGTATTTATGATCGAACAGTAGTTGGGGCTGAAACTGAAAATTTACCGATAATATAATAGTTCTTTCTTGGGAGAATCAGGTTGTTTCCCATATTGAAATTCAATTTTTTAAGGTAACGCGATATTAAAAGTTGGTATAAATCGAATGGCGGTGTTGACTGAATAATTACCGCATTTAGTTATAGATAAATGCAGTATTAGAGTTCAGGTGGAAAATGAAAGGAATTATCAGCAGTAAGAGGTTTACGTAGGTGACGCCGCCTACACCTGTCCTCCCCTGCCTCCACCTGTCCTCCCCGCCTTCACCTGTCCTCTCCCGCCTCCACCTGTCCTCTCCCGCCTCCACCTGTCCTCCCCCGCCTCCACTCGTCCTCCCCTGCCTCCACTTGTCCTCCCACCTCCTCGTCCTCCTGCCCCCACCTGTCCTCTGCCTCCACCTGTCCTCCCGCCTCCCTCGTCCTCCCTGCCTCCCTGTCCTCTCCCGCCTCCTCCCTGTCCTCCCCCGCCTCCCTCGTCTCCCCCTGCCTCCACCCTTCTCCCCCGCCTTCACTTGTTCTTTCCCACCTCCCATGCCTCCCCTGCCCCCACCTGTCCTCCCCGCCTCCACCTCCACCTTTCCTCCCCGTCCCCTTGTTCTTTCCTCTCAACTCTCTCCTCCACCTCGTCTCCTCCCCGCCTCGACTTGTCCTCCACCAACACACGACAGCCTGTCTCTCACACCTGAGACAGCTTCTCCCACCACAAAGGACAGCTGTCTCTCCCACACCAGAGACAGCTGTCTCTCCACACACACTAAGGACAGCTGTCTCACTGAGACAGCTGTCTCTCCCACAAAGGACATGTCTCTCTCCCACACAAGGACAGCTGTCTACCACTAAGACAGCTGTCTCACACACACACAAAGGACAGCTGTCTCACACAAGAGGACAGCTGTCTCCCCACACAAAGGACATGTCTCTCACACACTAAGGACAGCTGTCTCTCACACACAAGGACTGTCTCCCACACACAAGGGACAGTTCAGCCTCTCCACACACAAGAGGACAGCTGTCTCTCCCACACACCACACCTGAGGACAGCTGTCTCTCACACACACACACACAAAGGACAGCTGTCTCTCCACACACCAAAGGACAGCTGTCTCTCCACACAGGGCCAACCGTCTCACACTAAAGGGACAGTTGTCTCTCACACACACAAAGGACAGCTGTCTTTCACACACACACAAGGACAGCTGTCTCTCAGTCTCTCACAAAGACAGCTGTCTCTCACACACACAGGGACTCATCTCTCACACAACCAGGGACAGCTGTCTCACACACACAAGGACAGCTGTCTCACACAGACAAGCCAGCTGCTCACACAAGGACAGCTGTCTACACAAGGACAGCTGTCTACCTGAGACAGCTGTCTCCACACACACAAAGGACAGCTGTCTCACCACACCAGGGACAGCTGTCTCACACACACAACGGACAGCTGTCTCACACACACAAGCTGTCTCACCCACACAGACAGCTGTCTGTCACACACAAGGACAGCTGTCTCTCACTACACAAGGGCCAACCGTCTCACACACAAGGACAGCTGTCTCTCCACACCACCAAAGGACAGCTGTCTCTCACACACCTAAGACAGCTGTCTACACACACACACAGGGCCCAACCCTGTCTCACACACAAGGGACAGCTGTCTCCACACACAGACAGCTGTCTCTCCCCCCAAGGGACAGCTGTCTCTCATACACACAAAGGACAGCTGTCTCTCACACACACAAAGGACAGCTGTCTCACACACGCACAGGCCAACAATCTCCACACACAAGGACAGCCTCTCACTCTAAGGACAGCTGTCTCCACACACCACACAGGGACAGCTGTCTCTCACACACACACAAAGGACAGCTGTCTCTCACACACACAAAGGACAGCTGTCTCACACACACACAAGGGCCAACTGTCCCTCACAGGACAGCTGTCTCACACACAAAGACAGCTGTCTCTCACACACACACACAGACAGCTGTCTCTCACACACACAAAAGCCAACTTCACACACAGACAGCATCTACACACACAAAGGACAGCTGTCTTTCACACACAAGGACAGCTGTCCCGCACACACAAGACAGCTGTCTCTCACCAGAAGGACAGCTGTCTCCCATACACACAAGGGCCAACCGTCTCACACAAAGGACAGCTGTCACACACAAAAGAGACAGCTGTCTCTCACACACAAAGACGGCTCATCACACACACAAGGTGTGTCTACACAGGGACAGCTGTCTCACACACAAAGACAGCTGTCTCACACAAAGGACAGCTGTCTCACACACAGGGCGGCCGTCTTCACCACAGGGACATCTATTCTCACAAAGGACAGCTGTCTCCACCGGACAGCTGTCTCACACACAAAGGACAGCTGTCTCTCACACACAAGGACACCTGTCTCACACCCCACAAAGACAGCTATCTCCACACACAAGGCCAACCGTCTCCACAAGGGACAGCTGTCTCTCACACACACAAGACAGCCACACACAAGACATGTCTCTCATGCTGTCTCTCACACTGAGACAGCTATCTCTCACCAAAGACCAGCTGTCTCCACACAGAGACAGCTGTCTCTCACACACACAAAGGCAGCTATCTCTCACACACACAAGGACAGCTGTCTCACACCAAGGGACAGCTTCACTGGACAGCTGTCTCCAGGGACAGCTATCTCTCACACACACACACACAAAGACAGCTGTCCCCACACAGGGACAACTGTCTCTCTCCACACAAAGGACAGCTGTCTCACACACACAAGGGACAGCTATCTCTCCACACACACAAAGGACAGCTGTCTCACACACAAGGGACAACTGTCTCTCACCCACAAAGGACAGCTGTCTCGCACACTAAGGACATGCAACCAAAGGACAGCTGTCTCTCTTCATGACAGATTTTCAATTTAACGTTCAGTAATAAAAAAATATATTTAAAAATGTATTACCACAAGACCTTGGGTACGATGCCTAAATCTCTTGAGTACGATGACTTAATACTTGATACCTTTTTCCCTGAGTAAGGCTACACTGTATTCGTGTGGTTAAATCGTCAGATGAGAGTTAAAACATGGAGTTGAAGGAGTTACGTCACAACCCTCCACTGGCCATCACAGGGTGAGCCTTCAGTAATTCATCACCACACACACGGATTAAAGGGATCACACCAAGAAAATTAAATAAAGCACTTGGAAAGTTACAAGTCACATCAAAAGGCTTAGCAACACAAAGGCTGTCGGTCGGTCGGTCGGTCGGTCGGTCGGTCGGTTGGTTGGTTGGTTGGTTGGTTGGTTTTGCAATATGAGATTTAGTTAGATATCAACTAACGTAAATGTTGTAGTATATAAACGTTGACTTATGTAAGTATGAGAGTGAGAGAGAGAGAGAGAGAGAGAAAGACAGAGAGAGAAAGACGAGAGAGAGAGACGTGTATGTGTTTAATATACTTTAAGTGTAAGTCTCTCTCAGGATACAAGTTATAGCCTCCGTTTGGGATAAGTCACTTCTCAACGTGTGCTGTAGTGATATAAACACTAAAGACTCACTCCACAACCTTACGACCAACTCATTAAGGAGACACCGTATAAACCCTTACCTTCATGCTAACTGAAGTGACGACATAAATACCTAACAAGGACAATGTCACTCTACTTAGTATGATGATTTAATACATCAAGTAGGGTGACCTTATCCTCCGTGAACGAGGCGATAATCCATGAACAAAGACATGTAAATCCCTGAAGAACGATGGATAATCCTAAACACACAAGGATAACTCTATGAATAGGGTGTGTCATAGGAGGAAGAT
>NW_024719951.1:0-13376 GCF_018991925.1 Homarus americanus | reverse complement strand
TGCTGCAGGTGGTGGTGGTATACTGTTGGGGAGTTGATCCTGTAGGTGCAGCAGCAGCAGGTGGTGGTGGATTGTGGGGGAGGTGATCCTCTAGGTGTAGCAGCAACTGCAGGTAGTGGTGGACTGTGGGGGAGATGATCCTGTAGGCGCAGCAGCAACAGCAGGATGGTGGTGGTGGACTGGGGGAGTTGATCCTGTAGGTGCAGCAGCAGGCGGTGGTGGACTGTGGGGGAGGTGATCTTGTAGGTGCAGTGGCAGCAGCAGTTGGTGGTGGTGGACTGTGGGGGAGGTGATCCTGTAGGTGCAGCAGCAGGTGGTGGTGGACTGTGGGGTCGTTGATCCTATAGGTGCAGCTGCAGAGTGGTGGTGGACTGTGGGGGAGTTGATTCCTTAGGTGCAGCAGCAACAACAGCAGCAGCAACAACAGCAGCAGCAACAGGTGATGGTGGTTGACTGTGGGGAAGTTGATCCTGTAGGTGCTGCAGCAACAGCAGGTGGTGGTTGTGGACTATGGGGGAGGTAATCCTTTAAGTGCAGCAGCAGAAGGTGGTGGTGGTGGACTGTGGGGGAGTTGATCCTGTAGGTGCAGCAGCAGCAACAACTACAACAGCAGCAGCAGCATCAGCAGCAGGTAGCAGGCGGCGGCCTGTGGGGAGCTGCTGGATCCCAGAGTGCAGCAGGTGGTGGTGGTGGCCTGTGGGGGGAGTTGATCCCAGAAGCTGCAACATTAGCAACAGATGGTGTGGTGGACTGTGGGGAGTTGATCCTGCAGGATGCAGCAGCAGCAGGTGATGGTAGTGGACTTTGGGGGAGTTGATCCTGTAGGTGCAGCAGCAGCAACAACTACAAGAGCAGCAGCAGTGGCAGCAGCAGCATTAGCAGCAGGTAGTGGTGGCGGCGGCCTGTGGGGGAGTTGATCCTGTAGGTGCAGCAGCAGGTGGTGGTGGTGGCCTGTGGGGGGAGTTGATCCTGTAGCTGCAACATTAGCAACAGATGGTGGTGGTTGACTGTGTGGGAGTTGATCCTGTAGGTGCAGCAGCAGCAGCAGTAGCAGCAGCATCAGGTGGTGGTAGTGGACTGTGGGGGAGTTGATCCTGTAGGTGCAGCAGCAGCAGGTGGTGATGGTTGACTGTGGGGGAGTTGATCCTGTAGGTGCAGCAGCTGCAGCAACAGCAGCAGCAGGTGGTGGTAGTGTACTCTGGGGGAGTTCATCCTGTAGGTACAGCAGCAGCAGCAACAACAACAACAACAAGAACAGCAGCAGCAGCAGGTGGTGGTAGTGTACTTTGGGGGAGTTGATCCTGTAGGTGCAGCAGCAGCAACAACAGCAGCCCCAGCAGCAGCAGCAGCAGCAGCAGCAGTAGTAGCAGGTGGTGGTGGTACTTACTTACTCCACCGACAGACTATTACTACGTCGATAGATTCTCACATATATTCTTCCCGTAATTAGTGAAGGTCGGCTGGTCTCCACACTCCCTCCCCTTCCCCGTGTCCACGGCGGCCACCACACACGTAGCCAAAGATCCATTTACAAGCTCCTTACACGTGTCTGTGCGCCCCGCCCACCATTCTCCGGACACACACACATTTCATCCTGTCCTCGGATGGGCGTGTGACTTGTGGCAGGTGTCGTCGCCCTTACCTTACGACCCAAGACAATGTTTCTTACCTACCACTGTGTCGTACATTACTGCTGCCTTCCCTGCTGGCGGGGCACGTAGGTCGACCATCACACATAATGTTTACTTACAAAATACACAATAGTTTCCACCATTCAGGATGATGCAATAACTAACCTCTTGAGGATTTTTAGCTTTAATTATCGTCCTTCGAATGTTGTTGTTTAAACCAACGTCCTTAAAGATTTATAGCTTAAACCATCGTTAAAGGTTATAACAGCTGGGTTAAGTTCTCTGTCATCATCTTTTAGGATTTGGTTTGACATTAAAAATAACCATTATTCCCGTCTTTATATACAGCATTAACCCTAGGCCACATTATTCGCCGTCTTGGCCACTAGTCTTGTTCATCATAGTTTAATACCGTCTCTTCACTATCCCGAGTTCAGACCAGTATCATCTGCATATCGAATATTTGATACTACGTTACCATTAACTTTTAGTCCTTCATCGTTTCTTATAACTTTTCTCATTATATATTTTTGATCGGTGATTATGCAGTCCTGGAGATAGCACGCAGCCCTTTCTAACTCCTTCCGAGGGTTAGGTTAGTTTAGGTTAAGTTAGGTTTTATTAATTAAGTAGATGATGATGATGTTAGGTTGTGTTAGGGATCTCTTGAAGACTAGGAGTCTCCGCATATTTCGCTTGGTGATTAAGTACCTTAACTCTAAACGGGGGGTTAGGCTAGTTTAAGTTAGATTGAGTTAGGTTAGGTTACGTTAGGTTAAATTGGATTAAATTGGGTTAGATTAGGTTTTAATTAGGTTAGGTTTGGTTAGGTTGAAACAAGGGATGGCTCCTTAACTTTATGATATCCGGTTAATGTTAGGATAAGTGTTATAAAGATAGGGCAGGTTAATGTTTGGTTTGGTTTGGTTAGGTTAGGTTTGCGTTATGTTAGGTTACATTAGTTTAATGTTAGGTTAACTTAATGGACTAGGTGGCGAAACTGCGAATCATCCCCCCCCTCCCTCCCTCCCCACTCCACCTGCTGTTTGATAATTTTGATAAACGACCAAACAGGCAGACAGACAGAGATAACTACACGAATAAATATATAATGAAATGGACATACACTTAGACAGATGAATATATCAAATAGACAGATAGATAAATAGACAGACAGACACAAAACCCCCCCAGGTTGGTATGTCATGGTCCTTCAGTGTGTGGTGATAAATGGCTCGGGTCTTGTGTGTTCGTGGGTCTGCGGGTCTCTGAATTTTCTAAAAGTTATTATTACTTTTTCTTCGTCAGTAATGTATAGGAGTGATGCTCAAGGTTCCTTTATTAACGGTGGGTCTCTCTCTCTCTCTCTCTCTCTCTCTCTCATATGATAAAAAACTGATCGACTTGTACCTGTGGTTCTTGTTTGTGTTTTAATTGTTAATTAAATACAACTTTTTATCTTATTTCTAATTTCTACTGTTGTTCCAGCCACATGTTGTATTGTTAATAATAATAACAATAATAATAATAATAATAATAATAATAATAATAATACGGTAATAATAATAATAAAAATAATGATGATAATAATAATAATTGAGACGATAATTATTAAAATATAGAGGCAGGAGGAGGAAGAGGGAAGGAATGATGATAGTTGAGAAGATGACAATAGTAGTGATAATGCTGGTTGTGGTAGTGATGGTAATATTATACACGTAACAATAATGGTTGCCCTTTGTGTACGAGGATGGCCGGCTCTAGAGCAACCTAGGCGTGAATTTGTTTAAGGTGTTAGAATCTGTCGCCAACACCACAACCACACCCTAAGTTAACGGGTTGTATGACGCAGTTTCAATGAATAGTCCGAGAAGACCGGACAACTCGGCAACTGCACTGGCTAACCATTATTCCAGAATAAGATCCGCAAATCGATTAACATCTAGGTTCCCATTTACTTGTAAATAGAAAGCCAAATGACGTAAAAAAAAATGCTCATAGTTTCACTCTGTCCGGGAATCGAACAGGGGTCCACTCGCTTGCAAGGCGAGCATGCTGACTATTACACCACAGGTTGCCAAAATCGCGTTTAGTAAAAAAAATTTTTTTTTTTTTTTTTCGTGCTGGTCAAGCCCCGACCAGAGGTTAGCTAGACCCCCGGACAACTCTTTCGGAGCTTGACCAGCACGTGGTATTGGTAATATTATCTCGACTTGATTATATGTTACAAATTCACTTGTGAGTTTTTCAGTGTTTTGTTTTGTATATTATTTACTTATTCTAAGCTAAATGTTAACAAATAAATGACTTAAATAATACGAAAACAAACAAATAAAAGCGGAACTCCACCTAATATATACTGTATGTTACACTAAATAGGGATAATTGGCCATTAGTGATAACTTCTATGTATTTATCTATTTAGAAGCCTTTGACTGGCCATAAACGATCCTGTAGATCATAAGTATACATATAAATGAATACCTTCATGCATAATGTAACCTGACCAGACCTAACCTAATTTAACCTAATCTAGCCTAACCTAACCTAACGTAACCTAACATAATCTAGCATTCTTCTTGTTCTTGTTCTTGTTCTTCTTGTTCTCCTCCTCCTTCTCCTCCTCCTCCTCCTCCTCTGCATTATATCATCATCAACTAAATTAAAATTCAAACGCCTTGACGTTACACACTGTGACCCTGGGTTGGAGAGGGGGGAGGGCGGGGGAAGACTCACCTAAATCACCCAGCAGGCGCTTTGTGACATCCAACAAGTGACCTTTGAGTGGGGGCAGTTTTCTCGCCACATCTAGACCAGTGGGCAGTGTTAACCTCCAAAGGTCACCGAGGCAGGAGTGACCTTTGGGAAGTTTTGGGATTATAAATAGAGTTGTAGGAGGTGGTGGTGGAGGTGGTAGGTTAGTGAAGTCCTTGGTAGTGGTGGTTTGTTGAAGAGGGTCTGTTTTTTTTTATTGTTTTTATGTTTGTTTGATTGTTTTTATGTATGTTTGTTTGTTTTATTGTTTGTTTGTATGTTTTATTGTTTGTTTGTTTTGTTTTTATTCTTCGGTTGGTTACTTGCTGTTTTGTTTGATTGGTTTGTCGGTTTTGCTGTTTGCTTTGGTATGCTGCTTCTGTTTTATTGTTTTTTGCTTTCGGTTTTGCCGGTTTTTAGAATGATGTTGTGGTGTCACATTGTCATAGGCCGTGTTGTTGCTTTGCTTGTTTGTTTCGGTGATGTGTTGTTTGTTTCTGGTTGCGGAGAGAGAGAGAGAGAGTATCAACACAATTTATGCCATATATTTCTGTACCAAACAACTTACTGCAACGTAACAGTGACCTTAGGACCTCTCAAGTGATAAAAAACCGATTTAATTTACTTGTGGGTTCTTTGTTTGTGTTTTAATTGTTAATTTGATGCAACTTTTATCTTATTTCTATTTTTACTGTTGTTCAGCCACATGTTGTATTATTGTTGAATACCAATACAATAATAATAATACGGTAATAATAATTATAAAAATAATGATGATAATAATAATAATTGAGATGATAATTATTAAAATATGGAGGCAGGAGGAGGAAGAGGGAAGGAATGATGATAGTTGAGAAGATGACAATAGTAGTGATAATGCTGGTTGTGGTAGTGATGGTAATATTATACACGTAACAATAATGGTTGCCCTTCGTGTACGAGGATGGCCGGCTCTAGAGCAACCTAGGCGTGAATTTGTTTAAGGTGTTAGAATCTGTCGCCAACACCACAACCACACCCTAAGTTAACGAGTTGTATGACCCAGTTTCAGTGAATAGTCCGAGAAGACCGGACAACTCGGCAACTGCACTGGCTAACCAGTATTCCAGAATAAGATCCGCAAATCGATTAACATCTAGGTTCCCATTTACTGGTAAATAGAAAGCCAAATGTCGTAAAAAAAAAAATGCTCATAGTTTCACTCTGTCCGGGAATCGAACAGGGGTCCACTCGCTTGCAAGGCGAGTATGCTGACTATTACACCACAGGTTGCCAAAATCACGTTTAGTAAATTTTTTTTTTTTTTTTTTCGTGCTGGTCAAGCCCCGACCAGAGGTTAGCTAGACCCCCGGACAACTCTTTCGGAGCTTGACCAGCACGTGGTATTGGTAATATTATCTCGACTTGTTTATATGTTACAAATTTTCTTGAGTTTTTCAATGTTTTGTTTTGTATAATATTTACTAATTCTAAGCTAACTTTTAACAAATAAATGACTTAAATAATACGAAAACAAACAAATAAAAGCGGAACTCCACCTAATATATACTGTGTTACACTAAATAGGGATAATTGGCCATTAGTGATAACTTCTATGTATTTATCTTTTCTAGAAGCCTTTGACTGGCCATAAACGATCCTGTAGATCATAAATATACATATAAATGAATACCTTCATGCATAATGTAACCTGACCAGACCGAACCTAACTTAACCTAATCTAGCCTAACGTAACCTAACGTAATCTAGCCTTGTTGTTGTTGTTGTTGTTCTTCTTCTTCTTTTTTCTTCTTTTTCTTCTTATTCTTCTTCTACCTCCTCCTTCTCCTCCTCCTCCTCCTCCTCCTCCTCCTCCTCCTCCTCCTCTGCATTATACCATCATCAACTAAATTAAAATTCAAACGCCTTAACCTTACACACTGTGACCCTGGGTTGGAGAGGGGGGATGGGGGAGGGCGGGGGAAGACTCACCTAAATCACCCAGCAGGCGCTTTGTGACACCCAACAAGTGCGTGGGGGCAGTTTTCTCGCCAGGTCTAGACCAGTGGGCAGTGTTAACCCCCAAAGGTCACCGAGGCAGGAGTGACCTTTGGGAAGTTTTGGGATTATAAATAGTGTTGTAGGAGGTGGTGGTGGAGGTGGTAGGTTAGTGAAGTCCTTCGTGGTGGTGGTTTGTTGAAGAGGGTCTGTTTTTTTTATTGTTTTTATGTTTGTTTGATTGTTTTTATGTATGTTTGTTTGTTTTATTGTTTGTTTTTTGTTTTATTGTTTGTTGGTATGTTTGTTCGTTTTATTGTTTTTGTTTGTTTTTTAGAATGATGTTTTTTGTGGTGTCATTATTGTTGTGTTGTGTTGTTGCTTGATTGTTTGTTTTTGATTTGTTGTTTGTTTGTGGTTGGTGAGAGAGAGAGAGAGAGAGAGAGAGTATCAACACAATTTCCATACCATATATTTACCAACAACTTTGTCATAACGTAACAGTGAGCCAGGGACTCTCTCTCTCTCTCTCTCTCTCTCTCTCATGATAAAAAAACTGATCGACTTGTACCTGTGGTTCTTGTTTGTGTTTTAATTGTTAATTTAATACAACTTTTTATCTTATTTCTCATTTCTACTGTTGTTCCAGCCACATGATGTATTGTTAATAATAATAATAATAATAATATACGGTAATAATAATAATAAAAATAATGATGATAATAATAATAATTGAGACGATAATTATTAAAATATAGAGGCAGGAGGAGGAAGAGGGAAGGAATGATGATAGTTGAGAAGATGACAATAGTAGTGATAATGCTGGTTGTGGTAGTGATGGTAATATTATACACGTAACAATAATGGTTGCCCTTCGTGTACGAGGATGGCCGGCTCTAGAGCAACCTAGGCGTGAATTTGTTTAAGGTGTTAGAATCTGTCGCCAACACCACAACCACACCCTAAGTTAACGAGTTGTATGACGCAGCTTCAATGAATAGTCTGAGAAGACCGGACAACTCGGCAACTGCACTGGCTAACCATTATTCCAGAATAAGATCCGCAAATCGATTAACATCTAGGTTCCCATTTACTGGTAAATAGAAAGCCAAATGTCGTAAAAAAAAATGCTCATAGTTTCACTCCGTCCGGGAATCGAACAGGGGTTCGATTTCACCACAGGTTGCCAAAATCACGTTTAGTAAAAAAAAATTCATTTTTTTTTCGTGCTGGTCAAGCCCCGACCAGAGGTTAGCTAGACCCCCGGACAACTCTTTCGGAGCTTGACCAGCACGTGGTATTGGTAATATTATCTCGACTTGTTTATATGTTACAAATTCACTTGTGAGTTTTTCAATGTTTTGTTTTGTATAATATTTACTTATTCTAAGCTAACTTTTAACAAATAAATGACTTAAATAAAACGAAAACAAACAAATAAAAGCGGAACTCCACCTAACATATACTGTATGTTACACTAAATAGGAATAATTGGCCATTAGTGATAACTTCTATATATTTATCTTTTCTAGAAGCCTTTGACTGGCCATAAACGATCCTGTAGATCATAAGTATACATATAAATGAATACCTTCATGCATAATGTAACCTGACCAGACCTAAGCTAACTTAACCTAATGTAGCCTAACCTAACCTAACGTAACCTAACGTAATCTAGCCTTCTTGTTCTTGTTCTTCTTGTTCTCCTCCTCCTCCTCCTCCTCCTCCTCCTCTGCATTATATCATCATCAACTAAATTAAATTTCAAACGCCTTAACCTTACACACTGTGACCCTGGGTTGGAGAGGGCGGATGGGGGAGGGCTGGGGAAGACTCACCTAAATCACCCAGTAGGCGCTTTGTGACATCCAACAAGTGACCTTTGGGTGGGGGCAGTTTTCTCGCCAGATCTAGACCAGTGGGCAGTGTTAACCCCCAAAGGTCACCGAGGCAGGAGTGACCTTTGGGAAGTTTTGGGATTATAAATAGTGTTGTAGGAGGTGGTGGTGAAGGTGGTAGGTTAGTGAAGTCCTTGGTGGTGGTGGTTTGTTGAAGAGGTGTCTGGTTTTTTTTGTTTTTTTGTTTGCTTTTATGTATGTTTGTTTGTTTTATTGTTTGTTTGTTTGTGTTTTTGTTTTATTTATTGTTTGTCTGTTATATTTTGTTTGTTTGTTTGTTTTGTTTTATTCTTCGTTTGTTCGTTTTATTGTTTGTTTGTTTGGTTGTTTGTTTTATTGTTTGTTGGTATGTTTGTTTGTTTGTTTTATTGTTCTTATGTTTGTTTTATTGTTTGTTTTTTAGAATGATGTTTTTTGTGGTGTCATTATTGTTTGTGTTGTGTTGTTGCTTTTTGCTTGTTTTGTTTGTGATGCGTTGTTTGTTCTGTCAGGTGTGAGAGAGAGAGAGAGAGTATCAATTATCAATTTCCATACCATATATTTACTCCAACAACTTGTCATTGGCAACGTAAAGGAAAGTGACCTAGGACTCTCTCTCTCTCTCTCTCATGATGCGCGATCGACTTGTACCTGTGGTCCTGTTTGTGTTTTTAATTGTTAATTTAATACAACTTTATCTTTATTTACTTTTCATTGTTGTTCCAGCCACATGTTAGCTGAAAGTTAATAATAATAAATACAATAACAAATATGGTATTTATAATACAAAAATATTGATGTATAATAATACTAATTGGAGTATTTCAGATAATTGGCTAAAATGGTGGAGGCATGAGGAGGAAGAGGGAAGGAATGATGATAGTTGAGAAGATGACAATAGTAGTGATAATGCTGGTTGTGGTAGTGATGGTAATATTATACACGTAACAATAATGGTTGCCCTTCGTGTACGAGGATGGCAGGCTCTAGAGCAACCTAGGCGTGAATTTGTTTAAGGTGTTAGAATCTGTCGCCAACACCACAACCACACCCTAAGTTAACGAGTTGTATGACCCAGTTTCAATGAATAGTCTGAGAAGACCGGACAACTCGGCAACTGCACTGGCTAACCATTATTCCTGAATAAGATCCGCAAATCGATTGACATCCAGGTTCCCATTTCCTGGTAAATAGAAAGCCAAATGGCGTAAAAAAAAATGCTCATAGTTTCACTCTGTCCAGGAATCGAACAGGGGTCCACTCGCTTGCAAGACGAGCATACTGACTATTACACCACAGGTTGCCAAAATCACGTTTAGTAAAAATAATTTTTTTTTTTTTCGTGCTGGTCAAGCCCCGACCAGAGGTTAGCTAGACCCCCTGACAACTCTTTCGGAGCTTGACCAGCACGTGGTATTGGTATTATTATCTCGACTTGATTATATGTTACAAATTCACTTGTGAGTTTTTCAATGTTTTGTTTTGTATAATATTTACTTATTCTAAGCTAAATGTTAACAAATAAATGACTTAAATAATACGAAAACAAACAAATAAAAGCGGAACTCCACCTAATATATACTGTATGTTACACTAAATAGGGATAATTGGCCATTAGTGATAACTTCTATGTATTTATCTTTTCTAGAAGCTTTTGACTGGCCATAAACGATCCTGTAGATCATAAATATACATATAAATGAATACCTTCATGCATAATGTAACCTGACCAGACCGAACCTAACTTAACCTAATCTAGCCTAACGTAACCTAACGTAACCTAACGTAATCTAGCCTTGTTGTTGATTATTGTTGTTGTTGTTCTTCTTTTTTCTTCTTTTTCTTCTTCTTCTTCTTCTTCTTCTCCCTCCTCCTCCTTCTCCTCCTCCTCCTCCTCCTCTGCATTATACCATCATCAACTAAATTAAAATTCAAACGCCTTAACCTTACACACTGTGACCCTGGGTTGGTGATGGGGGAGGGCGGGGGAAGACTCACCTAAATCACCCAGCAGGCGCTGTGTGACACCCAACAAATGACCTTTGGGTGGGGGCAGTTTTCTCGCCAGATCTAGACCAGTGGGCAGTGTTAACCCCCAAAGGTCACCGAGGCAGGAGTGACCTTTGGGAAGTTTCGGGATTATAAATATAGTTGTAGGAGGTGGTGGTGGAGGTGGTAGGTTAGTGAAGTCCTTGGTGGTGGTGGTTTGTTGAAGAGGGTCTGTTTTTTTTATTGTTTTTATGTTTGTTTGATTGTTTTTATGTATGTTTGTTTGTTTTATTGTTTGTTTGTTTTTTGTTTTCTTGTTTGTTTGTTTTATTGTTTTTGTTTGTTTTATTGTTTGTTTTTTAGAATGATGTTTTTTGTGGTGTCATTATGGTTTGTGTTGTGTTGTTGCTTGTTTGTTTGTTTGTGATGTGTTGTTTGTTTGTGGTTGGTGTGTGTGTGAGAGA
Source organism: Homarus americanus (assembly GCF_018991925.1). NCBI lineage: Eukaryota > Metazoa > Arthropoda > Malacostraca > Decapoda > Nephropidae > Homarus > Homarus americanus. Next base: position 2,684 of record NW_024719951.1, on the reverse strand, counting down.
GAGAAAGAGAGAGAGAGACACAGAGAGAGAGAGAGAGAGAGAGAGAGAGAGAGAGAGAGAGAGAGTATCAACACAATTTCCATACCATATATTTACCAACAACTTTATCATAACGTAACAGTGAGCCAGGGACTCTCTCTCTCTCTCTCATGATAAAAAAACTGATCGACTTGTACCTGTGGTTCTTGTTTGTGTTTTAATTGTTAATTTAATATAACTTTTTATCTTATTTCTAATTTCTACTGTTGTTCCAACCACATGTTGTATTGTTAATAATAATAATAATAATAATAATAATAATAATAATAATAATAATAATAATAATAATAATACGGTAATAATAATAATAAAAATAATGATGATAATAATAATAATTGAGACGATAATTATTAAATTATGGAGGCAGGAGGAGGAAGAGGGAAGGAATGATGATAGTTGAGAAGATGACAATGGTAGTGATAATGCTGGTTGTGGTAGTGATGGTAATATTATACACGTAACATTAATGGTTGCCCTTCGTGTGCGAGGATGGCCGGCTCTAGAGCAACCTAGGCGTGAATTTGTTTAAGGTGTAAGAATCTGTCGCCAACACCACAACCACACCCTAAGTTAACGAGTTGTATGTCCCAGTTTCAATGAATACTCCGAGAAGACCGGACAACTCGGCAACTGCACTGGCTAACCATTATTCCAGAATAAGATCCGCAAATCGATTAACATCCAGGTTCCCATATACTGGTAAATAGAAAGCCAAATGACGTAAAAAAATAATGCTCATAGTTTCACTCCGTCCGGGAATCGAACAGGGGTCCACTCGCTTGCTAGGCGAGTATGCTGACTATTACACCACAGGTTGCCAAAATCACGTTTAGTAAAAATTTTTTTTTTTTTTTCGTGCTGGTCAAGCCCCGACCAGAGGTTAGCTAGACCCCCGGACAACTCTTTCGGAGCTTGACCAGCACGTGGTATTGGTAATATTATCTCGACTTGATTATATGTTACAAATTCACTTGTGAGTTTTTCAATGTTTTGTTTTGTATAATATTTACTTATTCTAAGCTAAATGTTAACAAATAAATGACTTAAATAATACGAAAACAAACAAATAAAAGCGGAACTCCAATCTAATATATACTGTATGTTACACTAAATAGGGATAATTGGCCATTAGTGATAACTTCTATGTATTTATCTTTCCTGGAAGCTTTTGACTGGCCATAAACGATCCTGTAGATCATAAATATACATATAAATGAAAAACCTTCATGCATAATGTAACCTGACCAGAACTAACCTAACTTAACCTAATCTAGCCTAACGTAACCTAACGTAGACTAACGTAATCTAGCCTTCTTCTTCTTCTTCTTCTTCTTCTTCTTCTGCTTTATATCATCATCAACTAAATTAAAATTCAAACGCCTTAACCTTACACACTGTGACCCTGGGTTGGAGAGGGGGGATGGGGGAGGGCGGGGGAAGACTCACCTAAATCACCCAGCAGGCGCTTTGTGACACCCATCAAGTGACCTTTGGGTGGGGGCAGTTTTCTCGCCAGATCTAGACCAGTGGGCAGTGTTAACCCCCAAAGGTCACCGAGGCAGGAGTGACCTTTGGGAAGTTTTGGGATTATAAATAGTGTTGTAGGAGGTGGAGGTGGAGGTGGTAGGTTAGTGAAGTCCTTGGTGGTGGTGATTTGTTGAAGAGGGTTTTTTTTTTATTGTTTTTATGTTTGTTTGATTGTTTTTATGTATGTTTGTTTGTTTTATTGTTTGTTTGTATGTTTTATTGTTTGTTTGTTTTATTTTATTCTTCGTTTGTTCGTTTTATTGTTTGTTTGATTGTTTGTTTGTTTTATTGTTTGTTGGTATGCTTGTTTGTTTTATTGTTTTTGTTTGTTTTATTGTTTGTTTTTTAGAATGATGTTTTTTGTGGTGTCATTATTGTCTGTGTTGTTGCTTGCTTGTTTGTTTGTGATGTGTTGTTTGTTTCTGGTTGGTGAGAGAGAGAGAGAGAGAGTCAATACCTCCATGCACCATATATTTACCAAATTGAATTTTAATAATAGTAACGTAACAGTGAAATAAATTTCCCCGCGATAAAAACTGATCGACTTGTACCTGTGGTTCTTGTTTGTGTTTTAATTGTTAATTAAATACAACTTTTTATCTTATTTCTAATTTCTACTGTTGTTCCAGCCACATGTTGTATTGTTAATAATAATAATAATAATAATAATAATAATAATAATATGGTAATAATAATAATAAAATAATGATGATAATAATAATAATTGAGACGATAATTATTAAAATATAGAGGCAGGAGGAGGAAGAGGGAAGGAATGATGATAGTTGAGAAGATGACAATGGTAGTGATAATGCTGGTTGTGGTAGTGATGGTAATATTACACACGTAACAATAATGGTTGCCCTTTGTGTACGAGGATGGCCGGCTCTAGAGCAACCTAGGCGTGAATTTGTTTAAGGTGTTAGAATCTGTCGTCAACACCACAACCACACCCTAAGTTAACGGGTTGTATGACCCAGTTTCAATGAATAGTCCGAGAAGACCGGACAACTCGGCAACTGCACTGGCTAACCATTATTCCAGAATAAGATCCGCAAATCGATTAACATCTAGGTTCCCATTTACTGGTAAATAGAAAGCCAAATGTCGTAAAAAAA
>NW_024719950.1:0-17891 GCF_018991925.1 Homarus americanus | reverse complement strand
GTCGATTTGGTACTTTTTCAGGTTTGTCTTAAGACTATCCTTATACCTTTTCAGTTGCACGTTAGCGTTACGTTTACCATTCATTAAGCCACTATAAAGTAGCTGCTTTGGCAGTCTACTGTCGTCCATGCGGTTAACATGGCCAGTCCAGCGTAGTTGTTCATGGATAATGGTAGCCTCGATGCTCCTACAGTTGGTGTCAGCGAGAATACTGGCATTTGTTCTCTTGTCTTCCCAGCGAACCCAGAGGATGGAACGTAGACTACGTTGGTGAAAAATTTCAAGTGCCTTGAGGTGCCTCCTGTATGTGACCCCATGTCTCGCTGTCATACAGCAGGGTGGGAAGGACCACTGATCCATATACGAGCAGATTCATAGAAAATTTCAGTTCCCTACAGCTGAAAACACGGATACGGAGTCTGGCGAAGCCTTGATACGCACATCTGATCCGATGTTGAATCTCTTCATCGATGTCTGCGGTGATGGGCAGGTGGGAGCCAAGGTTTCTCCAAGTGGGTAATATTAGAGAGGGTAGTATCGTTAACCTGGATGGATGGTGGAGGTGTGGCTGAACCAGGGGCAGGTTGAAACACACAAACGCACAAATGAGGTAGAATATTAGAACAGTGGGGAGAGGATAAGGAGGGGAGGGAAGACGAGAATAATACAATCGGGGTCTTTGTGTATCTGTATACGATGATCCATTGATTAGTCAACAACACTCTCACAACATGCTGAAAGAAGCGAGGGGTCGGTATTGTCTCATTCCTGTTGTTGTCCCTTAACCATATAACTCGCGACCTCATTATCATCATGTCATGGGTAAGTGGCCAATCTATCTGTCTTGTTAGTGAGGTGGAGGTGAGAGTTTACAGGGGCTTTTAATTGGGAGTTCCTAGTAATACGGGTTGATTCTTATGTAATTGGGTCTCTGGGAGGATTAAGGAAACTGTGTTCTTAGTTAATGGTTATGTCGATTAGAGGTGAAGACTCATTGCTTCTCCTTGACTTCGTTGATCCACCCTGAACAACCTTAGTTTATTATAATTAATTTTTTGACGTGATAATTAATTCGTTATAATAATTCCCTCGTTGTGATAAATTAATTCTTAAGGTTTGTTGAGATAATTCGTTCTTTTAACTTATTCCTTCATGTTATTCAGTATTTTATATAATTTAATTAATATTATTCATTCGTCGAGATAATTAAGTCATTAAAATAATTCATGTCAAGATAATCATTTTGTTCAGTCATATCAATGGTGGACCCATATTCAGGTCTGAGGGATGGCGTCCACGGCCCTCCACTTCAAATAGATGCTTTAGGGATGGTCTTTACCAACCCCCCTCCGTGTTATATCTCTCGAGTCATCCATCTCAGACTCTGCCTTCCCCTGCCTCCTCTCCTACACTCAAATAACAATACTTAACAAGATCATACATTATTTACTATGAATTCCCCGGGCACCTTATATATTTCTACATCATAAAGCCTTCATGGTAAAGCTCTTCAAATTTACTTTCGTCACGGGTAGATGTTCAAACACTTATGGCAGTGATTATTAATCCTTCTAGTCTTCTGAGGTAAAAAATAACCCATATTTTTTGACATAATATTGATAGTATCAGAGACAGTAAAGTAGGGACCATCTAATACCTTCGGGGTATTTTAACCAGTTGGTCTGCTTGTGATGTATTGGTGCCCGCGTGACTATTACTGGGTGTGAAGAGTAGGAGGTACGGTATCTACGTGTACTGTGTGGCTAACATTGTTAAGTTCAGGTTAAATCTGACCCAAACGTAACACATGACAGTATATCTTAAGAGACAAGAGAGGTTAAATACAATTTTATTCCACAAAATCCTCTGATTGTTCACAACTGGTTTAGATAAATGTTAAACGTACTACTGGTCTAGTTCCGTCCGTCTGTTAATAATCTCACAATAACACTGATCCATAAAGCCTTACGTAATGGTCTTCACTAAAACCTACACACACACACACACACAGAAAAAAAACGCCAGGCCTCTCAAAATTAACGTGACTATGGAAATTATCTTAACTTCATTATTTCCAGATTATTTTTTGTTTACCTTGAGAACAGTAGTACTATATATGAGAGATTTATATAAGCTTATCTCTAATATTAATCTCTCTGTTATCATAAGAAAGTGTATCTCGTAACTCTATCAGAAATAGCTTATAAATGGTCCGAGAGACGTATCTAGTTTCCGGAAGACTGCCACACAATACGCTGGGCTAGAATCTCCGTATCTGAATAAGAGACTTGGTTCATTACTTATACCAGAACCCGCCAGAAACTGTGTTGATGTGGTCGGATTTTATCTCTGTGTTTATATCAAGTGCTCTTACCCAACAGTAGCGACTGATTCGACCCCCACTCAAAACCGTGATACTCTTACATCTCAAAATTACTCCTGGATAACTCACGAATTATCCTTATATCCTTTATGGTTTTATTTAATTTAGGATAAAATATTAAACGGTCCTTATGTGTTGCTTTAGGTAATATTGTTTAGATAAGAATGACAGTCTTTTGAATGGCTGCTTCCTTGACCTTACTAAGAATTGACACTAGACGCACTGGTTTGATTTGTTTATGTTTCGTTAGAGGTTTTGAAGGTGCTTATGTTTCTTGTCCATGTGTCTGTGTGTCGTGTAGGAGTCTATGTGTCGTGTAGGAGTCTATGTGTCGTGTAGGAATCTATGTGTCGTGTAGGAGTCTATGTGTCGTGTAGGAATCTATGTGTCGTGTAGGAATCTATGTGTCGTGTAGGAGTCTGTGTGTCGTGTAGGAATCTATGTGTCGTGTAGGAATCTATGTGTCGTGTAGGAGTCTATGTGTCGTGTAGGAGTCTATGTGTCGTGTAGGAATCTATGTGTCGTGTAGGAGTCTATGTATCGTGTAGGAATCTATGTGTCGTGTAGGAGTCTATGTGTCGTGTAGGAATCTATGTGTCGTGTAGGAATCTATGTGTCGTGTAGGAATCTATGTGTCGTGTAGGAATCTATGTGTCGTGTAGGAATCTATGTGTCGTGTAGGAATCTATTATATTCGGCCTTTTTTTATCTGAAACTATACTATAAAACGTATGTACATATGTAATAGAAACACTCAACCAAATAAACCTTTCCTCTGAGTGCATCCATAGAGGTTTTAATAAATATCTTGACACTATGAATGATATAACGCTAACATTACGACACGTTGAAGTATCCTCGTATTTACCAGCTGCCATGTTGGTATAGACTGTGGTGCATAAGCAGATTACGACGGCTCATACTCTTACATCTCCTACTGAGAGAGAGAGAGAGAGAGAGAGAGAGAGAGAGAGAGACTCGTTAAAGTTGTTTCTACTGCTACCATGATTTTGTATTGCCTTTGGATATTTGTGTCACTTTATATTGACCATTTTGTATAATGTGTATATTAAATATTTATCTGTATATTAATTTTGGTTGGAATTAACTTAATATACGTCTATTCTGACCAGTCTGATAGATGATTTTTGTTTTTATCAAGTTAGGGTTAAATTAGATTAAACTCGTCATTAATCAGTTGTTGAAGCAGAGGACATATGCTGATCATTAAGTTAATATTCTCCTGTTAACATGTCTAATGGTTCACTTAGGTCACATGATAACAGGCGTAATGGGGTGAAAAAATTGGCACCGAGATTTTATCGTAACTTAGATCCGTTATCTTACCTCCAATTATGTGGCGGCGACAGGTAAGGGCAGTGTTGTGATCATTCACCGTTGTGTTAGCTTCAGGGTACAGGAGACAGTTAGCACAGTTAGTATATTTTTTCTTATTTCTCCTTGTTTTCTTCTACCTCTTCCACTCATTCCTAAAAATAATAATAAAAAATATTAATCATATACCCCCAAAATGGACTATTCCTTATTTTAAAAAAAAATATCTCGTTACTAATATTAAATAAAAAATGATTCGTCTCTTAAATTACGTTGACTTTTTTCACGACCAGTTTTAGAAAGAAAAAGTAATTTGTTTTAAAATGGTCAGGTTTTGAAAATTAATTATCAGTGATCTTGGTTGTTTGTCTTGGTGTAAATTGATCGTTTAATTACTTTGTTTTATTATGAGGAGGAGTTTTTGATGTGTTCCTCGGTAGAAGTCAGTAGTATGGCTTTAGTGTTAGACCAGAAAGATGAGGAGGATCATTTTACTGGTTCATGATTAAGAACCCATACGAGCACACACACACACACACACACACACACATGCACACACACACACACACGCACGCAAACACGCACGCAAACACACACACGCAAACACACACACAATCCATCTTCCTCCTCTCTCAGCCCGCCGTCTAGGTAGAGGGGCCGATTTTATCTCCCCTATCAATATTATCTTGACTTAACACGTATAAACATAATGTACTTATAGTTTAACAGTAAGCATGATTGTGGAAAAAAAAACATCCATTAACACAGCAGAATTACTTAAAATTTAATAACTGTGGTAAAGTTTTCTTCCTTATAATGTCAGTCTCTATATTTCATCACAGCATTACACAGACTCACCAACTTACTTCCAGCAGGATGAAGGTCGCGATCAGCTGCCAACGATGAGAACTGGGGAGGGGGGAATTTGCCTCGAGTCTCTTCCCGGCGGTAGTGGTAGCTCAGCGTCAAATTGCTGCGCTAATGAGGTCGATTGAATGGCTTCGTTTAGAGATATTGAGTCCGGCTGATGCTCGACCTGAACCAGAGAGAATGGGAAGATCGACAGAGAAGTCACCAAGAAATTAACTAATTTATATAATTTAAAACACAAGATTTTTTTCTTCTCATACATGATAAAATACCTCACTCAAAGCTCCCTTAGTCCAGTCAGTTGCGTTGGATTCATTACTCAACAGAATACGTGAGTTGTATACAGGTGACCACTGAACCTCTCACTGGTAATGATGAGCAGGTGTAAGTACAACTCTCTGGAAATCTTTGATCAACTAATTCGGGAATGACTGGCTGGAACTTTTTTTTTTATTAATTAATTTATTCAACAAACGTTTTAATTCATTATTTTTTGTCGGTATAAATGATGTTGTCACGTCATATTTATCCACGACAAACAAAAAAACAAACAAACAAACAAACAAACAAACACACACACACACACACACACACACACACACACACACACACACACACACATTGTGAACTTCCCCACACACGGTTAAAATACCCTTGACCTAATCTTAACCGACTCAGGTGTAGCACACACCTATCAGTGCTCAGGTCCCCAGCTGCCACTCCCACTCAAGTACAGAGACCTACAGGCCGATTACTGACTCTGCAGTGCGTCTCTTCGGGCAGTGGACAGTTCACCATCCTTGGACTGAAGCACTTAGTGTGGATGACGTGGACACCAAATGGATAAATTACACCAACACCACCACGGAAGCTCACCGCAACTTCTTCCCCGAGAAGTCCGTAAGATCTCACCCAGCTGACTTGCCCTGGATCACACCTCGGATCAAAAGACTTATACAACAGAGAGACAGCCTTTTATCTCATTGACCACAACCACTACAGGTCCCTGCGCAACCGAGGCATCCGCAAAATACGCACTGCAAAGAAGTCTCACTATCCAACCAAATTGCAACACCTGAAGCAGACCAACATCAGTTAATTGTATGGTAAGCTTAAAGAACTCTGTGGACTAAACAATAAGACACACCCCCTCCCCTTCCTTAGCCATCTCACTAATGTTGACGCAGCTGAGCAATCAAATAACCATTTCCCTATTATACGCCAAACGCTCCCCCGACTTGACACAACCAATCTCCCTGCTTACCTACCAGCCCCCTTTCCTGCTGACTTAGTAGCAAAACGTCTGGACAAACTGAAGTTAAAACGCTCCAACACCCCCATTGACTTACCAATGAAACTCTTCAAGGAGTTCTCCCCGGGGCTAGCTAAACCCCTATGCTCCATCATCAATGCTTCCCTCAGTCATGCCAAATGCCCAGCTGGCTGGAAGACTTCATATGTGTCACCAGTGCCCCCCAAAAAACAGCCCACAATCCTTAAATCACCTTCGACCCATTGCAATCACCCCAATACTCAGCTTAATCTGTGAAAGTTTTGTGTTTGACTGGGCTTATGCTGAAATTGCAGGCGCCGTAGATCCTCAGCACTTTGGTAATATGAAAACTTCCTCCACCTCTTACTGTCTTGTCAGCTTTCTCGACTACATTTACCGCCATCTGGAGAAACGAAAAACGTCTGTTGCTGTCGCCTTCATTGAATTCACCAAGGCATTTGACCTAGTCGACCACAATTTAATCATCAACAAAGCTATTGACCTCCTGTTTTGAAGAAGTCTTATACCATGGCTTACAGACTTCCTCAGTAACCGACGCCAAGCTGTAGGCTTATGCTCATCAATGATGCCCTTAAGAGAAACCCCTGCTCGCTGGAAATATGTCGACGACTCCACCATTGGGATCAGTGTCAACAACTATGCTCCCGACTATACCGCCCTTCAGGATTTATTGAACCGTCTCCAAAATTGGGCCACCAACAACCATGTCACCATCAACCATACCAAGACCATGGTTATGCACATCAACCTCTCCTCCGACGTTGTCTCACCTCCTTCCATTACTTTAGGTCCCAACACACTCCAGGTTGTAGATTCCACTAAGCTCCTCGGCGTCATCATAGACAACAAACTAAATTGAAAACCACACATCAATAAAGTTGTCAAAACCACCAGTTTCCGTCTCCACCTCCTCCGCCGACTCAAGTCCCTCGGAATTCCTGCATCCAAGCTCCTCAGTGTTTACTCAACATTCATACTTCCCAAGCTCACCTACGCCTCCCCTACCTGGTCTTCCTCCCCAAATGCCACACAACGTAAACACCTAGAAAAAGTGCAAAAAAGGGCATGCAAGATTATTCTCTCCCCTTCCTACTCCACATATCAAGAAGCGCTCAACACACTGACCCTTTCGACTCTCACTGACCATCACCACGACCTCATCTGCAAATTTGGTAAGAAGCTTCTACACCATCCTCGACACCGGCTCCTACTACCACCTGAGATCCCTAGCCCGAGAATTGCTGTTCGACACCAGAACCGCATCCAGCCCATACGTGCACGAACTGATCGCTATAAGAACAGCCCAGTCCCAACCATTGTAAAAATTATCAATAACTTGTAATAAACCAGTGTATTCACTCCCAGTAAACACTACTCCTTGCACTGTCACTATGTTGAAATGAACTGTAGTTTGAGCTTTTTCCCATCTAGTTATTATATGTCTTATTTGTGTCACTTATGTTACTTGTATGTTGTTTAAATTCAAAACCCATTCCCCCAAATATGTAACTGTATATTTTCAGCCTTCTGGCTGCTAAAGCTCTTTCAATAAACCGTTAATTATTATTATTATTTATTATTATTATTATTATTATTATTATTATTATTATTATTACACACACACACACACACACACACACACACACACACACACAGGTAAAATGAATGCCTATACAATTTACAGTCAATATGGCGTTGGTATTTTAAGATATATTTGTATGAATAAAACAAAAGCCATTCGTAAAGTATAAGAGGTTTTCCGATATTCTCAACCACTGATGCTAGAAAATAGATAATTAGGTCACGCAGGGAGATGTCTTGCAAGGTGAGATTATAGGTCATATTGATCATTTCAATATAATTCCATTTGTCGATAATTTGAATTGAATGGTGTAGATTGGAGCAATCATACAGAAACAAATGAGGTACTCCTCTGACACTCCCAGGTACTCCTCTGACACTCCCAGGTACTCCTCTGACATTCCCAGGTACTCCTCTGACACTCCCAGGTACACCTCTGACACTCCCAGGTACACCTCTGACACTCCCAGTTACACCTCCGACACTCCCAGTTACACCTCAGACACTCCCAGGTACACCTCAGACACTGCCAGGTACACCTCAGACACTCCCAGGTGCACCTGTGACACTCACAAGGAGCTCCTCACTCCTACACCGGCCAATATCATTGCCTCCTGCACTGAGGCAGATAATGGGTTTGTTCTCATTACCAGACAAGATATTGTCTACCATGACAAACACACCCTCATCCAATTTTATTTTTAATACAAAAATCTCTATCCAGGTACCGTACCTGGGAATCACCAACAAATAAGGGTTTCGTACCTTCCTTGTCAGCCCTGTCCCTGACTATGCGAACATTCAATTCGTCTATCAAAGGACTAAAAGAGTTTTTACACTGTTGTCGTTTCCTTGGTGTCTTTTCTCACCACTAGTTTGGTTGTTCCTCTCCTCACAACCTTCCATTCGCCTGTGTTTTCGTCAGACACGGGGTCTCCTTGTCTCGAGTCTTCTTTCTTTATCCTCGCAATCACTTCCTTATATATCAAGTTTTCATCCTTAACCTTCACTAACTCGGCCACTAGCTCGACCTTCAGAAGGGCACAGCCCTGCTCACAAGTAGCTCTAGCCATTACTTGGAGAATATTCTGTGGTATATTATTTGGTTATCATATTTTGTCAGTCGTTACTTACAAGTCATACTGGATATGTGTGTTTGTCTCCTTATATATGTTCTCGTGTGCACATTCAGTCAATCAATGAGAGTACTGTCCTCATATCTGAGGGTTGGCAACCACAGTCCTCCACTCTAAACGTTCTCGGACTGTTTACTATTCCTCTAAGGTTTTATATCTCTCTGAGGACCCATTTTTGAAGTTCGTTCATCCATCCCAGTCTTTGTCTTCAGTAGTCTTTTATCTCCACTACCTTCTATATATCATTCGCCCTGTTACCTTCACTACCTTCATTCGGTCTGTTATCTTCACTACCTGCTATTTTTCATTCAGCCTCTTATCTTCACTACCTTCACACTCTTCAGTCGGCCTGTTACCTTCACTACCTTCTATATTTCAGTCGGCCTGTTACCTTCACTACCTTCACACTCTTCAGTCGGCCTGTTATCTTCACTACGTTCACTACCTTCATTCGGCATGTTATCTTCACTACCTGCTTTTTTTCATTCAGCCTGTTATCTTCACTACCGTCACACTCTTCAGTCGGCCTGTTACCTTCACTACCTTCACTCTCTTCAGTCGACCAGTTACCTTCACTACCTTCACACTCTTCAGTCGGCCTGTTATCTTCACTACCTTCGCACTCTTCCAGTCGGCCTGTTATCTTCACTACCATCACACTCTTCCAGTCGACTGTTACGCTACTACCGCTAAACTCTTCAGTCGGCCTGTGCTTCACTAACTTCTATGTTTCAGTCGGCCTGTTGTCTTCACTACCGTCACACTCTTCAGTCGGCCTGTTACCTTCACTACCTTCACACTCTTCAGTCGGCCTGTTAACTTCACCACCTTCTATGTTTCAATCGGCCTATTACCTTCACTACCTTCACACTCTTCAGTCGGCCTGTTGTCTTCACTACCGTCACACTCTTCAGTCGGCCTGTTAACTTCACCACCTTCTATGTTTCAATCGGCCTATTACCTTCACTACCTTCACACTCTTCAGTCGGCCTTTTAACTTCACTACCTTCTATGTTTCAGTCGGCCTGTTGTCTTCACTACCTTCACACTCTTCAATCGGCCTGTTGTCTTCACTACCTTCACACTCTTCAGTCGGCCTGTTGTCTTCACTACCGTCACACTCTTTAGTCGGCCTGTTGTCTTCACTACCGTCACACTCTTCAATCGGCCTGTTACCTTCACTACCTTCACACTCTTCAGACGGCCTGTTACCTTCACTACCTTCTATGTTTCAATCGGCCTGTTGTCTTCACTACCGTCACACTCTTCAGTCGGCCTGTTACTTTCACTACCTTCACACTCTTCAGTCGGCCTGTTAACTTCACTACCTTCTATGTTTCAATCGGCCTATTACCTTCACTACCTTCACACACTTCAGTCGGCCTGTTATCTTCACTACATTCCCTGTCTCCTTTGTCCTGTTAACTTCAATACATTCCATGTCTCATTCGGCCTGTTAACTTCACTACCTTCCATGTCTCATTTCGACTGTTATCTTCACTACATTTCATGTCTCATTAGGCCTGTTATCTTCACTACATTCCACGTCTCATTCGGCCTATTATCTTTACTACATTTCATGTCTCATTTTGCCTGTTATCTTTACTACATTCCACGTCTCATTCGGCCTATTATCTTTACTACATTCCATGTCTCATTTTTCCTGTTATCTTCACTACCTTCCATATCTCATTCGGCCTGTTATCTTTACTACCTTCTACACTTCACTCGGAAGCACCTACATCTATTCTACCATTATATGCTGTCCATACTCTTTATCATCAACTACTTAGATTCCAAGCTGATTATAATTTAATGCTGTAAAGTACAATGAGAGACAATATAAGTAATAAAGTATAAATTAATTCCACTTAAAATGCACATTAAGTATTGGTCTGTCCCCTTTTTGGCCATGTGCCTCATGGCATGTTGGGTCATGGAACGAAAACACCAGTTAAAAGAATCGGTAAACGTACTGGAGAAATAGGTAGCGGCGATCGTCAAAAATAACGACGAAAATTGGTATGCCATGGGAATGATGTGGCGCCTCCTGCATTATATATTCCCGTATTGGATAAAGAAAACCCAATTAAATTCAGAGAAAATATCTCTCCCAAAAGTTAACGCCGAACAATATGAAAGCATCCCCTTTTTACGGGATTTCATACATATTAACATAATGCAATAACAACAAAAAATATTGATCAAAGCCCTTCAGGAGGATGGGGTGACCCCAAAGCCTGAGCTGCCCCTCCCCTGGCTTAGCTCAGTAGTGGGAGCCGTCATACTGATGTTCTACAGTATTATTTTACTAATAAAAAAATATAATAAGGAACTTAAAGAAGGGAAGGAGGAAGACAGTGGGTCTCCTCCCGCCACCCACCTCACCGTCGGGGAGGAGGAAGACAGTGGGTTCCCTTCCGCCACCCACCTCACCGTCGGGGAGGAGGAAGACATTGGGTCTCCTCCCGCCACCCAACTCACGGATAAGGTAGTGGAAAAGCCGATGAAGAGCTTTCAAATATAAAGGAAATTTCTGAGAGATTTTAAAAATAAACTTGTTAATGAGCCTCAGAAGAAAAGATGGGTCACTAATGGACGAAAGTGATATTCAAAAATATAAAGACATAATTTAAAAACTGAAGGACAAAAAACTGATCAGGACTAAAAATGCGCGAGAAAGACAAAAATTAAATAAAAAATATAATGAAAAACTTATCGACGGGGGGGAGGAAGACGGCGGATCTCCTCCCGCCACCCACCTCACTGGCGGGGAGGAGGAAGACAGTGGGTCTCCTCCCGCCACCCACCTCACCGTCGGGGAGGAGGAAGACAGTGGGTCTCCTCCCGCCACCCAACTCACGGATAAGGTAGTGGAAAAGCCGATGAAGAGCTTTCAAATATAAAGGAAATTTCTGAGAGATTTTAAAAATAAACTTGAAAATAATGAGCCCCTCAGAAGAAAAGATGGGTCACTAATGGACGAAAGTGATATTCAAAAATATAAAGACATAATTTAAAAACTGAAGGACAAAAAACTGATCAGGACTAAAAATGCGCGAGAAAGACAAAAATTAAATAAAAAATATAATGAAAAACTTATCGACGGGGGGGAGGAAGACGGCGGATCTCCTCCTGCCACCCACCTCACCGGCGGGGAGGAGAAAGGCAATGGCCCTCCTCCCGCTACCCACCTCACCGTCGGGGAGGAGGTAGACAGTGGGTCTCCTCCCGCCACCCACCTCACCGTCGGGGAGGAGGTAGACAGTGGCTCTCCTCCCGCCACCCACCTCACTGGCGGGGAGGAGGAAGACAGTGGGTCTCCTCCCGCCACCCACCTCACCGTCGGGGAGGAGGAAGACATTGGGTCTCCTCCCGCCACCCAACTCACGGATAAGGTAGTGGAAAAGCCGATGAAGAGCTTTCAAATATAAAGAAAATTTCTGAGAGATTTTAAAAATAAACTTGAAAATAATGAGCCCCTCAGAAGAAAAGATGGGTCACTAATGGACGAAAGTGATATTCAAAAATATAAAGACATAATTTAAAAACTGAAGGACAAAAAACTGATCAGGACTAAAAATGCGCGAGAAAGACAAAAATTAAATAAAAAATGATTTGGCGTGTTCAGGGCCCGCACAGTAGCCTCCCCCACAAAGCATTGTCTTATTGTTTGTTATTATTGTTTTCACATTACTACCGATACAGTATTTATTAAAAATATAATATAAAAGCTAAGCACTTCACCCTTTCTTCTCATTCTAGTACTGATCAGAATTCAGGGAGACGACTGTGTGAAAAAAATGTAAGGAGAATATTGACTCTAAGACGCGAAGCTGAGATGGGTGGTGGCTGGGGAAGGTGTACAGTACATATTGAGGAGGTAGGATTAACACTTGAGACTGTAATGAGACGAATCTCACAAGAAGAGAATTACATATATAGGTAGGAAGTATAGAGAGTAGGAATGTAAAGATAGGAAACTTGGTAGTGGCCTGATGCTATTTGGTACAGCGTCACTTACGCTTATCTTATCTCGTATGTCAACACATATATCACTTCTTGTGGACAACTTGTTAAACACCCTGATATAACCATTTATTACTCACTCCAATGACATGGACACATTTCACATCATCATTATATCGGGGTATCTAACACATTATGCTTTACGTTACTTGACACTGACTCTCGACACACCTGAATGAATACACTCCTACAGCAGGTAACTCACCCAGGGAATGTTCGACAAGACTCACGTACCCTGATGTAGCCCCAGTGAGTGCCTGGCTGGGCTGCTCTCAGGAGAGTTCAGCTTATTGGCGATGCCGTGGTCTGGTCGGGAAGTCTCCCTCCCGACCTGGGGAGGGGACGTGCGTGACTCTGCTTAGTGAACCGAGTGACGACCCGAACGGGAGAGAGATGATAGCAACCAGAATGAGAATCAGTATGACCAGAACGATAATGATAATCGTAATCGTAATGCCCGTGGACGGGACTGTAGGGCCTTTATATGGGGTCGGCCCAGCCGGCTTCTGACCTCTAACAATTAACACTAAACTGGTTTGATCTGGATAGCTGTGTGCAGGTGTGGTCCTGGCCAGGTGTCTTGGTTAGGTGCGGTTGTAGGTCACCCGGCTCACGTCATTAGCGGGCGAGGTCAAGTCCCTTGGGTCGACCTGAGGTGTGTCAACCCGGAATGTGGTGGTACCACGAGGTCTGCAGTGCTCTTGCTGTTATATGCGGCATAATTCTGGGCTGTAAGGTTTGGTCTGACAATCACTCATTACACCTCCCGCCAAAACCAAAGCTTCATCACAGAGACTGATGCCACATATAGACAGCAACATCACGTGTGGTGTCAAAGATAATCCCTGGGGCGATAACATAGTCTCACATTTACAAACAACAATCTCATAGGTGTATGTTTTTCTACTGGCGCTAGTTTGATCTGACAAAGCTCACTATACCTCCTGCCAAGATCAAAGCTTCTATGCCAGGAGAAAAAGGAAACATAGCAAGTGAACATAGAATGAAAAAATCCTTCATATGTAGCATAGTGTCCGAGGCAACCTTGCAAATCACATTCTACAAACAATAACAGGTGTTACATTTCCTTATCAGCCCATGTCAAAATAATAATTCATCTCAGTCAGTAATATAGCTACAACATCGTGTTTCATAGTCCAAGACATTGATCAAATGAACTCATAGAAAAAGTGAGACTAAAAAAAGACATTCTTTGTAGTAAACATCAACAAAATCAGAGAAAATACTTCAAAATACACAAAAATGTTCCTACTTCACATATTAGGGTATTGATATCTTTTTTTTATTATACATCAACAACATTTGTACATTAGTTGGGTCCGGCATAGCTCACGTCTTCCATCCAGCTGGTATCTGAAAAATAGGGGATGGCGGCAGCTCAGCAGCTGTAGTCGGTTGGTCCTTCATCATCGACTTTCTTGTGATGTCAGGACAGCACATCTTCTGTCTTCTTTCTTCACATAGCACATCTTATGTCTTCTTTCTTCACATACCGCACCTTGTAGGTCGTTTCTCCACACCTTCTGACTTCTTCTCACTTCCTCCTGGTTTCTATACTATTCCAGACGAGTTTTCTGTCCCATCTGCATTCTTCCTCTACGTTTAGAGCCTCATTTTCAACGTCTTCTAGATGAATTTTCTGTTCCATCTTCCTTTTTTCTTAGTACATCATCATTTTCATATTCCAGACGAATTTTCTGTTCATCTGCGTTTCTTTATACATCTTCATTTTCATATTCCAGACGAATTTTTCTGCTCATCTGCGTTTCTTTATACATCTTCATTTTCATATTCCAGACGAATTTTTCTGCTCATCTGCGTTTCTTTATACATCTTCATTTTCATATTCCAGATGAATTTTTCTGCTCCATCTGTATTTCTTCTCTGCAACATCATCATTTTCAACATATTCCAGACGATTTTCTGTTCATCTGCCGTCGGCCCCCTCCGGCCGGGATGAAGGCCGGTCCACTGCTTGGGCTGTCGTCTCCTTAGATGACTGTAAGGCAGGTTCCGCGGACCAGGGCTCGCCCTCCGTACGTGAGTGTCGGCGAGACCAAAGACCATCCTGTCTTACACCTTCCACAGTGGTGAATCCCTCCCTGGCTGGGCTCACCAGGGTTCGTTGTGTGGCGATCCATTCCACACTCCTTAACTTCCTAAAGTAGAAAATATAAAATCTTCTTAATCCTAGACCAAGGGAGGACTTGAAAGAAGTGACGTGGTGTGTGGTGGGTTTCGTGCTGCCTTCATCAAGCTGCATTCATCACGCTGCTTTCATCATGCTGGTTCTTCTCTGCTCGTATGTACTGTGGTTGACGTCCGGCTGGCCATGGGTGGTACTGTGAGTGACATTTGACAGAGAAACAATCCTAAAGGGATGATGGATCAGTTGGAAGTGCATTCGCAAAAAAAAAATTCACTTCAAAAGATTCTAACTATCACTGTACTGAACACTAAGGGGAATAGGCGTGAGTTCTTACGTGAGGCCCTACAGTCCCGTCCACGGGCATTATCATTATCATTCTGATTCTGGTCATACTGATTCTCATTCTGGTTGCTGTCATCCCCCTCCCGTTCGGGTCGTCACTCGGTTCACTAAGCAGAGTCACGCACGTCCCCTCCCCAGGTCGGGAGGGAGACCTCCCGACCAGACCACGGCATCGCCAGCTAAGCAGACTCTCCCATAGGAGGCAGCCCAGCCAGCACTCACTGGGCCTACGTCAGGGTACACGTGAGTCTTGTCAGAACGTCCTAGGGTGAGTTACCAACTGTGGGAAGTGTATTCATTCAGGTGTGTCCGAGAGTCAGTGTCAAGTAACGTAAAGCATAATGTGTTAGTACCCCGATATAATAGTGATATTAATGTGTCCATGTCATTGAGTGAAGTAATAAATAGTTGTATCAAGAGGTGTTTAACAAGTTGTCCCTTTAAGAAGTGATATATGTGTATTGACATACGAGATAAGATAAGCGTAGTGACGCTGTGCAAATAACATCCAGGCCACGCTACCAAGTTTCCTATCTTTACATTCCTACTCTCTATACTTCCTACCTATATATGTAATTCTCTTCTTGTGAGATTCGTCTCATTACAGTCTCAAGTGTTAATCCTACCTCCTCAATATGTACTGTACACCTTCCCCAGCCACCACCCATCTCAGCTTCGCGTCTTAGAGTCAATATTCTCCTTACTTTTTTTTTCACACAGTCGTCTCCCTGAAATCTGATCAGTACTAGAATGAGAAGAAAGGGTGAAGTGCTTAGCTTTTATATTATATTTTTAATAAATACTGTATCGGTAGTAATGTGAAAACAATAATAACAAACAATAAGACAATGCTTTGTGGGGGAGGCTACTGTGCGGGCCCTGAACACGCCAAATCATTTTTTATTTAATTTTTGTCTTTCTCGCGCATTTTTAGTCCTGATCAGTTTTTTGTCCTTCAGTTTTTAAATTCTGTCTTTATATTTTTGAATATCACTTTCGTCCATTAGTGACCCATCTTTTCTTCTGAGGGGCTCATTATTTTCAAGTTTATTTTTAAAATCTCTCAGATATTACCTTTATATTTGAAAGCTCTTCATCGGCTTTTCCACTACCTTATCCGTGAGTTGGGTGGCGGGAGGAGACCCAATGTCTTCCTCCTCCCCGACGGTGAGGTGGGTGGCGGGAGAAGACCCACTGTCTTCCTCCTCCCCGCCAGTGAGGTGGGTGGCGGGAGGAGGGCCATTGCCTTTCTCCTCCCCGCCGGTGAGGTGGGTGGCGGGAGGAGATCCGCCGTCTTCCTCCCCCCTGTCGATAAGTTTTTCATTATATTTTTTATTTAATTTTTGTCTTTCTCGCGCATTTTTAGTCCTGATCAGTTTTTTGTCCTTCAGTTTTTAAATTCTGTCTTTATATTTTTGAATATCACTTTCGTCCATTAGTGACCCATCTTTTCTTCTGAGGGGCTCATTATTTTCAAGTTTATTTTTAAAATCTCTCAGATATTACCTTTATATTTGAAAGCTCTTCATCGGCTTTTCCACTACCTTATCCGTGAGTTGGGTGGCGGGAGGAGACCCAATGTCTTCCTCCTCCCCGACGGTGAGGTGGGTGGCGGGAGAAGACCCACTGTCTTCCTCCTCCCCGACAGTGAGGTGGGTGGCGGGAGGAGACCCAATGTCTTCCTCCTCCCCGACGGTGAGGTGGGTGGCGGGAGAAGACCCACTGTCTTCCTCCTCCCCGCCAGTGAGGTGGGTGGCGGGAGGAGAGCCACTGTCTACCTCCTCCCCGACGGTGAGGTGGGTGGCGGAAGGGGACCCACTGTCTTCCTCCTCCCCGACGGTGAGGTGGGTGGCGGGAGGAGACCCACTGTCTTCCTCCTCCCCGACGGTGAGGTGGGTGGCGGGAGGAGACCCACTGTCTTCCTCCTTCCCTTCTTTAAGTTCCTTATTATATTTTTTGATTAGTAAAATAATACTGTAGAACATCAGTATGACGGCTCCCACTACTGAGCTAAGCCAGGGGAGGGGCAGCTCAGGCTTTGGGGTCACCCCATCCTCCTGAAGGGCTTTGATCAATATTTTTTGTTGTTATTGCATTATGTTAATATGTATGAAATCCCGTAAAAAGGGGATGCTTTCATATTGTTCGGCGTTAACTTTTGGGAGAGATATTTTCTCCGCTTTATCCAATACGGGAATATATAATGCAGGAGGCGCCTGTTATTTTTGACGATCGCCGCTATCTATTTCTCCAGTACGTTTACCGATTCTTTTAACTGGTGTTTTCGTTCCATGACCCAACATGCCATGAGGCACATGGCCAAAAAGGGGACAGACCAATACTTAATGTGCATTTTAAGTGGAATTAATTTATACTTTATTACTTATATTGTCTCTCATTGTACTTTACAGCATTAAATTATAATCAGCTTGGAATCTAAGTAGTTGATGATAAAGAGTATGGACAGCATATAATGGTAGAATAGATGTAGGTGCTTCCGAGTGAAGTGTAGAAGGTAGTAAAGATAACAGGCCGAATGAGATATGAAAGGTAGTGAAGATAAAAGGAAAAATGAAACATGGAAGGTAGTAAAGATAACAGGCAAAATGAGACATGAAATGTAGTAAAGATAATAGGCCGAATGAGACGTGGAATGTAGTGAAGATAACAGGCCTAATGAGACATGAAATGTAGTGAAGATAACAGTCGAAATGAGACATGGAAGGTAGTGAAGTAACAGGCCGAATGAGA